>NC_069504.1:1120479805-1120662305 GCF_027579735.1 Bombina bombina
CGTACCCGCCGCAACCTAATAAAGTTATTAACCCCTAAACCGCCGCTCCCGTACCCCGCCGCCAGCTATATTATATCTATAACCCCCTAAAGTGAGCCCCTAACACCGCCATCTATATTAAAATTATTAACCCCTAATGTAAGCCCCTTACACCGCCGCCATCTCTATTAAAATGATTAACCCCTAATTTAATCTACCTACCCCGCCGCCAGCTATATTATCTATATTAACCCTAAGTATATTATAGTTAATATAGGTATTACATTATATATATTAACTATATTAACCCTAATTATATTATGGTTAATATAGTTACTATAGTATTTATATTAACTATATTAACTCTATCTAACCCTAACACCCCTAACTAAATTTATATTAAATTAATCTAATTCATTTATAAACTAAAATATTCCTATTTAAATCTAAATACTTACCTATAAAATAAACCCTAAGATAGCTACAATATAATTAATAATTACATTGTAGCTATGTTAGGGTTAATATTTATTTTACAGGTAAATTGTTAATTATTTTAACTAGGTATAATAGATATTAAATAGTTATTACCTATTTAATATCTACCTAGTTAAAATAATTACCCAATTACCTGTAAAATAAATCCTAACCTAAGTTACAAATACACCTACACTATCAATAAATTAAATAAACTACAAATATCTATCTAAAAATACAATTAAATTAACTAAACTAAATTACAAAAAATAAAAAAAAGATTACAAGATTTTTAAGCTAATTACACCTATTCTAAGCCCCCTAATAAAATAATAAACCCCCAAAATAAAAAAATTTCCCTGCCCTATTCTAAATTAAACAAATTTCAAAGCTCTTTACCTTACCAGCCCTTAAAAGGGCCTTTTGTGGGGCATGCCCCAAAGAATTCAGCTCTTTTGCATACAACAAATACAATCCCCCCCCTATTACAACCCACCACCCACATACCCCTATTCTAAAACCACCCAAACCCCCCTTAAAAAAGCCTAACACTACCCCCCTGAAGATCTCCCTACCTTGTCTTCACCACACCGGGCCGAACTCCTTATCCGATCCGGGCGATGTCTTCCTCCAAGCGGCAAAGAAGAATTCTTCCTCCGGCGATGTCTTCCTCCAATCGGCAAAGAAGAATTCTTCCTCCGGCGACGTCTTCCTCCAAGCGGCAGCAAAGTCTTCATTCTTCCGGCGGCATCTTCAATCTTCTTTCTTCGATCAGCCAATCAGATTGAGCTCGCATTCTATTGGCTGTTCCGATCAGCCAATAGAATGCGAGCTCAATCTGATTGGCTGTTCGGATCAGCCAATCGGATTGAACTTGAATCTGATTGGCTGATTCAATCAGCCAATCAGATTTTTCTAACTTAATTCCGATTGGCTGATAGAATCCTATCAGCCAATCGGAATTCGGCGGACGCCATCTTGGATGACGTCATTTAAAGGTACCTCATTCGTAGTACAGCAGTCGGCCGGGATGGATGCTCCGCGGCGGCGGAGCGAAGAAAGAAGATTGAAGATGCCGCCGGAAGAATGAAGACTTTGCTGCCGCTTGGAGGAAGACGTCGCCGGAGGAAGAATTCTTCTTTGCCGCTTGGAGGAAGACATCGCCGGAGGAAGAATTCTTCTTTGCCGCTTGGAGGAAGACATCGCCCGGATCGGATCAGGAGTTCGGCCCGGTGTGGTGAAGACAAGGTAGGGAGATCTTCAGGGGGGTAGTGTTAGGCTTTTTTAAGGGGGGTTTGGGTGGTTTTAGAATAGGGGTATGTGGGTGGTGGGTTGTAATGGGGGGGGGGTTGTATTTGTTGTATGCAAAAGAGCTGAATTCTTTGGGGCATGCCCCACAAAAGGCCCTTTTAAGGGCTGGTAAGGTAAAGAGCTTTGAAATTTGTTTAATTTAGAATAGGGCAGGGAAAAATTTTTATTTTGGGGGTTTATTATTTTATTAGGGGGCTTAGAATAGGTGTAATTAGCTTAAAAATCTTGTAATCTTTTTTTTATTTTTTGTAATTTAGTGTTTGTTTTTTTTTGTAATTTAGTTTAGTTAATTTAATTGTATTTTTAGATAGATATTTGTAGTTTATTTAATTTATTGATAGTGTAGGTGTATTTGTAACTTAGGTTAGGATTTATTTTACAGGTAATTGGGTAATTATTTTAACTAGGTAGATATTAAATAGTTAATAACTATTTAATATCTATTATACCTAGTTAAAATAATTAACAATTTACCTGTAAAATAAATATTAACCCTAACATAGCTACAATGTAATTATTAATTATATTGTAGCTATCTTAGGGTTTATTTTATAGGTAAGTATTTAGATTTAAATAGGAATATTTTAGTTTATAAATGAATTAGATTAATTTAATATAAATTTAGTTAGGGGTGTTAGGGTTAGATAGAGTTAATATAGTTAATATAAATACTATAGTAACTATATTAACTATATTAACCCTAATATAATTAGGGTTAATATAGTTAATATATATAATGTAATACCTATATTAACTATAATATACTTAGGGTTAATATAGATAATATAGCTGGCGGCGGGGTAGGTAGATTATATTAGGGGTTAATCATTTTAATAGAGATGGCGGCGGTGTAAGGGGCTTACATTAGGGGTTAATAATATTAATATAGCTGGCGGCGGTATAGGGGGATTAGATTAGGGGTTAATAATTTTTATATAGGTGGCGGCGGTGTAAGGGGTCAGATTAGGGGATAAATAAGGTAGATGGCGGCGGTTTTAGGGGCTCACAGTAGGGGGTTAGTTTATGTAGATGGCGGCGGGGTCCGGGAGCGGCGGTTTAGGGGTTAATAACTTTATTAGGGATTTCGGGGGGGGGGGGGATCGCGGTTGACAGGTAGATAGACATTGCGCATGCGTTAGGTGTTAGGTTTTATTTAGCAGATCGTGGTTGACAGGGAGATAGACATTGCGCATGCGTTAGGTGTTAGGTTTTATTTAGCAGATCGCGGTTGACAGGGAGATAGACATTGCGCATGCGTTAGGTGTTAGGTTTATTTTCTAGTTAGTTTAGGGAGTTACGGGGCTCCAATAGTCAGCGTAAGGCTTCTTACGGCTGCTTTTTGTGGCGAGGTGAAAATGGAGTAAGTTTTCTCCATTTTCGCCACGTAAGTCCTTACGCTGCATATTGGATACCAAACTGCGCTGGTTTGGTATACCTGCCTATGGCCCAAAAAACTACGGGCGACGGCAGAAATATACGCGCGTAACTTCTAGGTTACGCCGTATATAGGATACCAAATCAGCGTAAATATTGGCATCGCCGGCTTTTGCGGGCGACGATTTATATCGGATCGACCCCCTTATCTTATATTTGTCTGGGAAACTAAAGCTCAATACATAGGCCCCTATTTATCAAAGGTCTTGCGGACCTGATCCAACAGTGTGGATCAGGTCTGCAAGACCTCGCTAAATGCGGAGAGCAATACGCTCTCCGCATTTACCATTGCAGACTCGCGGCCAATCGGCCGCCAGCAGGGGGTGTCAATCAACCCGATCGTACTCGATCGGGTTGATTTCCGGCGATGTCTGTCCGCCTGCTCAGAGCAGGCGGACAGGGTTATGGAGCAGCAGTCTTTGTGACCGCTGGCTCGCCAGAAACACGGGGCATCAAGCTCCATTCGGAGCTTGATAGATATGCCCCAATGAGAGAACAATGGTAAATTATCATTTTATTACTTAACTATCCTGCACCCCACTGGGAGTGTAATCTCTTCTGCTGGCTGTGTTTACTTAGGCTATTCAATAGCTGAGACTCCAGTATCAAAACTTTCAGTATAAATTGGGATACCACAGGCTAAATCAGCTATTTCAAAGGCCAAAATAGGGGTAAAGGAGCTACTTATAAACAATTTAATACACTCCAGCAGGTAAAATGAATCATTGGAAACAATTTAAAGGGGAGAAACTTTTTGGGTGAACTGTCCCTACACCTACCTAGGTATTAACACAGAATATCATGGGAATAAAACAAAATTGGATAATGGAAGTAAACTGGAAACTTTTTTTAAATGTTTGGGTTTCATATCCCTTTAAGGGGGTTAGTAGTGCATAGGAGGTTATGTAACAGCATGGTGCTATCGGGCTGGTGATTGTAATGGTTTAGGGGTTAATGTGATGGTTATGGTAGTGGCAGTTAGAGTCATTTTTTGCACCTTAGCTAAGCCATTTGTAAGAGCATAATGTAGACGAGGCACAAAAAAAATGCAAATTATTGCAAGACACAAAAAAAAAATTAACAAATTACTTTGTAATTTCAGCACAAATATGGAAGCTGTATGAATTATGAGTGATATTAGTGCTCTATACCAGGGTTCTTTAAACCACTGGTCGGGACCCATTGCTGGGTCACAACAACATGTTTACTGGGTCTCGACTTGTGTGTTGTAAGAGAGTGTGTTTTGTGTGTATATTGTATGACAGTGTGGTGTTTGTGTGTTGTCTGATAGTGAGTGGTGTGTGAGTGTTTTGTATGAGAGTGTGTGATGTGTGTGTTTTGTATGAGAGTGTGTGGTTTGTGTGTGTTGTATGAGAGTGTGTGATGTGTGTGTATTTTGTATGAGAGTGTGTGGTGTGTATGTGTGTTGTATGGGAGTGTGTGATGTGTGTGTGTTTTGTATGAGAGTGTGTGGTGTGTGTGTGTGTTGTATGATAGTGTGTTGTATGGGAGTGGGGTGTGCGTGTTGTATGAGAGTGTGTGATGTGTGTGTGTTGTATGATAGTGTGTGGTATGTGTGTGTTGTATGATAGTGTGTTGTATGTGTGTGTTGTATGATAGTGTGTTGTATGTGTGTGTTGTATGATAGTGTGTTGTATGTGTGTGTTGTATGATAGTGTGTGGTATGTGTGTGTTGTATGATAGTGTGTTGTATGTGTGTGTTGTATGATAGTGTGTGGTATGTGTGTGTTGTATGATAGTGTGTTGTATGTGTGTGTTGTATGGGAGTGGGGTGTGTGTTGTATGAGATAAAGGCCTTATTAGGGCCGAAACGCGTCGACTGAGTATTGGTAAGCCTATTCCCATTTATGTACTATTGTATGAAGCTATCTGCACCATATTTTTCTTTATATTTTTAGGTGGATTTCGTTTTTTTGGGCTATATCTAGTTCAGACTTTGATCACTATTCCACTCTCCTGTGTACCCAGCACTTCTCTTCTTCACATCTACAAGGATATCTACACTGTGGGATTACTACAAGGATTATTTATTCAAGTTTGGGTGACTACTCTCATTCATTTATTTTTATTTTTTATTATTTTTTCATTTTTTCTTTTGTTGATTTTCAATTGTTTCAATTTTTGATCACTGAATTGCAATTCACAGCATTGAACGTTCACACCAAGACTTTTTTACCTTTTTTACCTTTTTTCTTCTGAGACATTGTTCACGACAATTTTTTAACCACATTTGTTTGGATACTTTGATTTTATTTCTATCACCCAGGTTAAACACCTGTGGTTCTCTGTTATTTTTCCACTGCTGATTATTCACTGTTTATCCACTGCTGATTTTCTGTCGACCTTTCTACCTTTGTTTTATATTGGTGTTTTATATTGTTGATTATTTCACTGTCAACCAATTGTTTTATTGATTTTAAGTGTGTGGTGTGTGTTGTATAGGAGTGTGTTGTGTGTGTTGTATGAGAGTGTGCATTGATTGTGATGTATGATGTTGTGTGTTGTATGATAGTGTGTGTGTTGTAGGAGATTCTTTGTGTGTGTTACATGAGAGTGTGTGTGTTGCATGAGAGTGTATGTTTTGTATGAGTGTGTGTGTGTTGCATGAGAGCGTGTGTTGATTGTGTTGTATGGGAGTGTTGTGTGTGTGTTGTATGATAGTTGTGGTGTGTGGGTGTTGTATGAGAGTGTATGTGTTGCATGAGAGTGTGTGTGTTGCATGAGAGTGTGTGTGTTGTATGAGAGTGTGTGTGTTGCATGAGAGTGTGTGTGTGTTGCATGAGAGTGTATGTGTTGTATGAGAGTGTGTGTGTTGCATGAGTGTGTGTGTTGCATGAGTGTGTGTGTTGCATGAGTGTGTGTGTGTTGCATGAGAGTGTGTGTGTTGCATGAGAGTGTGTGTGTTGCATGAGATTGTGTGTGTTGTATGAGAGTGTATGTGTTGCATGAGAGTGTGTGTGTTGTATGAGAGTGTGGTGTGTGTGTGTGTTGTATGAGAGTGTGTGTGTTGCATGAGAGGCTGACCATATTGCTGCTTTAAAAAGGGACACATATGAAAAATACATATGTCAGGGCTGGTTTCAGGGCTGTTTAAAGAAATGTTTTGTATAAGAACCCTGACATATGTATTTTTCATATGTGTTCCTTCTTAAAGCCTAATGAGAACGTGTGTTGATTGTGTTGTATGGGAGTGTTGTGTGTGTGTTGTATGATAGTTGTGGGTGTTGTATGAGAGTGTATGTATTGCATGAGTGTGTGTGTTGCATGAGTGTGTGTGTTGCATGAGAGTGTGTTGCATGAGAGTGTGTTGCATGAGAGTGTGTGTGTTGTATGAGAGTGTGTGTGTTGCATGAGTGTGTGTGTTATATGAGAGTGCGTGTGTTGCATGAGAGTGTGTGTGTTGCATGAGAGTGTATGTGTTGTATGAGAGTGTGTGTGTTGCATGAGTGTGTGTGTTGGATGAGTGTGTGTGTGTTGGATGAGTGTGTGTGTGTTGCATGAGAGTGTGTGTGTTGCATGAGAGTGTGTGTGTTGCATGACAGTGTGTGTGTTGTATGAGAGTGCGTGTGTTGCATGAGAGTGTGTGTGTTGCATGAGAGTGTGTGTGTTGTATGAGAGTGTATGTGTTGTATGAGAGTGTATGTGTTGTATGAGAGTGTGTGTGTTGCATGAGTGTGTGTGTTGCATGAGAGTGTGTGTGTTGTATGAGAGTGTATGTGTTGTATGAGAGTGTATGTGTTGTATGAGAGTGTGTGTGTTGCATGAGTGTGTGTGTTGCATGAGTGTGTGTGTTGCATGAGTGTGTGTGTGTTGTATGAGAGTGTGTATGTTGCATGAGAATGTGTGTGTGTTGTATGAGAGTGTGTGTGTGTTGCATGAGAGTGTGTGCTGTATGAGAGTGTATGTGTTGCATGAGAACGTGTGTTGATTGTGTTGTATGGGAGTGTTGTGTGTGTTGTATGATAGTTGTGGGTGTGTGGGTGTTGTATGAGAGTGTGTGTGTTGCATGAGTGTGTGTGTCGCATGAGAGTGTGTGTGTTGCATGAGAGTGTGTGTGTTGTATGAGAGTGTGGTGTGTGTTGTATGAGATTGTGTGTGTTGCATGAGAGTGTGTGTTGATTGTGTTGTATGGGAGTGTTTGTGTGTTGTCTGATAGTGGGTGGTGTGTGAGTGTTTTGTATGAGAGTGTGTAATGTGTGTGTGTTTTGTATGAGAGTGTGTGGTTTGTGTGTTGTATGAGAGTGTGTGTGTTGCATGAGAACGTGTGTTGATTGTGTTGTATGGAGTGTTGTGTGTGTGTTGTATGATAGTTGTGGGTGTGTGGGTGTTGTATGATAGTGTGTGTGTTGCATGAGTGTGTGTGTCGCATGAGAGTGTGTGTGTTGCATGAGAGTGTGTGTGTTGTATGAGAGTGTGTTGTGTGTGTGTGTTGTATGAGAGTGTGTGTGTTGCATGAGAATGTGTGTTGATTGTGTTGTATGGGAGTGTTGTGTGTGTGTTGTCTGATAGTGGGTGGTGTGTGAGTGTTTTGTATGAGAGTGTGTAATGTGTGTGTGTTTTGTATGAGAGTGTGTGGTTTGTGTGTGTTGTATGAGAGTGTGTGATGTTTGTGTGTTTTGTATGAGAGTGTGTTGTATGGGAGTGTGTGATGTGTGTGTGTTTTGTATGAGAGTGTGTGGTGTGTGTGTGTTGTATGATAGTGTGTTGTATGGGAGTGGGGTGTGTGTGTTGTATGAGAATGTGTGATGTGTGTGTGTGTGTGTTTTGTATGAGAGTGTGTGGTGTGTGTGTTGTATGATAGTGTGTGGCATGTGTGAGTTGTATGGGAGTGGGGTGTGTGTGTTGTATGATAGTGTGTGGTGTGCGTGTGTGTGTGTTGTATGAGAGTGTGTGATGTGTGTGTGTGTTTTGTATGAGAGTGTGTGGTTTGTGTGTGTTGTATGAGAGTGTGTGATGTGTGTGTGTTTTGTATGAGAGTGTGTGTTGCATGAGAGTGTGTGTTGATTGTGTTGTATGGGAGTGTTGTGTGTGTGTTGTATGATAGTTGTGGGTGTGTGGGTGTTGTATGTGGATGTGTGTGTGTTGTATGAGAGTGTGTGTGTTGCATGAGAGTGTGTGTGTTGTATGAGAATGTGGTGTGTGTGTGTTGTATGAGAATGTGTGTACTGCATGAGAGTGTGTGTTGATTGTGTTGTATAGGAGTGTTGTGTGTGTGTTGTATGATAGTTGTGGGTGTGTGGGTGTTGTATGAGAGTGTGTGTGTTGCATGAGAGTGTGTATGGTGCATGTGTTGTGTGTGTGTTGTATGATAGTTGTGGGTGTGTGGGTGTTGTATGAGAGTGTGTGTGTTGTATGAGAGTGTGTGTGTGTTGTATGAGAGTGTGTGTGTGTTGTATGAGAGTGTGTGTTGATTGTGTTGTATGGGAGTATTGTGTGTGTGTGTGTTGTATGATAGTTGTGGGTGTTGTATGAGAGTGTGTGTTGCATGAGAGTGTGTATGGTGCGTGTGTTGTATGAGTGTGTGTGTTGCATGAGAGTGTGTATGGTGTGTGTGTTGTATGAGAGTGTGTGTTGCATGAGAGTGTGTATGGTGCGTGTGTTGTATGAGTGTGTGTGTTGTATGAGAGTGTGTGTTGATTGTGTTGTATGGGAGTATTGTGTGTGTGTGTTGTATGATAGTTTTGGGTGTTGTATGAGAGTGTGTGTTGCATGAGAGTGTGTATGGTGCGTGTGTTGTATGAGTGTGTGTGTTGCATGAGAGTGTGTATGGTGTGTGTGTTGTATGAGAGTGTGTGTTGTATGAGTGTGTGTGTGTTGCATGAGAGTGTGTATGGTGCGTGTGTTGTATGAGTGTGTGGTGTGTGACTGTGTTGTATCAGAGTCTGTGTGTTGTATGAGAGTGTGTGTTGATTGTGTTGTATGGGAGTATTGTGTGTGTGTGTGTGTGTGTGTTGTATGATAGTTGTGGGTGTTGTATGAGAGTGTGTGTTGCATGAGAGTGTGTATGGTGCGTATGTTGTATGAGTGTGTGTGTTGCATGAGAGTGTGTATGGTGTGTGTGTTGTATGAGAGTGTGTGTGTTGCATAAGAGTGTGTATGGTGCGTGTGTTGTATGAGTGTGTGTGTTGTATGAGAGTGTGTGTTGATTGTGTTGTATGGGAGTATTGTGTGTGTGTGTTGTATGATAGTTGTGGGTGTTGTATGAGAGTGTGTGTTGTATGAGTGTGTGTGTTGCATGAGAGTGTGTATGGTGCGTGTGTTGTATGAGTGTGTGGTGTGTGACTGTGTTGTATCAGAGTCTGTGTGTTGTATGAGAGTGTGTGTTGATTGTGTTGTATGGGAGTATTGTGTGTGTGTGTGTTGTATGATAGTTGTGGGTGCTGTATGAGAGTGTGTGTTGCATGAGAGTGTGTATGGTGCGTATGTTGTATGAGTGTGTGTGTTGCATGAGAGTGTGTATGGTGTGTGTGTTGTATGAGAGTGTGTGTTGCATAAGAGTGTGTATGGTGCGTGTGTTGTATGAGTGTGTGTGTTGTATGAGAGTGTGTGTTGATTGTGTTGTATGGGAGTATTGTGTGTGTGTGTTGTATGATAGTTGTGGGTGTTGTATGAGAGTGTATGTTGCATGAGAGTGTGTATGGTGCGTGTGTTGTATGAGTGTGTGTGTTGCATGAGAGTGTGTGTTGCATGAGAGTGTGTATGGTGCGTGTGTTGTATGAGTGTGTGTGTTGCATGAGAGTGTGTATGGTGCGTGTGTTGTATGAGTGTGTGTGTTGCATGAGAATGTGTATGGTGCGTGTGTTGTATGAGTGTGTGTGTTGCATGAGAGTGTGTATGGTGCGTGTGTTGCATGAGAGTGTGTATGGTGTGTGTGTTGTATGAGAGTGTATGTTGCATGAGAGTGTGTATGGTGCGTGTGTTGTATGAGTGTGTGTGTTGCATGAGAGTGTGTATGGTGCGTGTGTTGTATGAGTGTGTGGTGTGTGACTGTGTTGTATCAGAGTCTGTGTGTTGTATGAGAGTGTGTATGGTGCTTGTGTTGTATGAGTGTGTGTGTTGCATGAGAGTGTGTATGGTGCGTGTGTTGTATGAGTGTGTGGTGTGTGACTGTGTTGTATCAGAGTCTGTGTGAGTGTTGTGTGTTATTTCCTTGTACAACACTTACAAGTTTGACTACAATCAGGAATAAAGTACACAAACATTTTAGTCACTTTGCCAAAAATTGCAGCTTTCTTGTATATTCAGAAATTTTCAGACCAAGCAAAAAAAAAGGGCCTCAAAGGTATGTGGTATCATGGCACTGGGTCTTGGGAAAAATAGTTTGAAGAACCCTAATCTAAACCACTTGTGCTTTTGTGCTCCCATTGCAACCGCCTTGTTTTGTTCCCTTTTATGGCTACAAAGGGGTTAAACCAAGAGAAGGGCAATACAATTTACTGTCACTGTTTATAAATCAGTGCATATTTGGGGTCTGGCAGATGATGTGTGTATGTGTTAGTGTCTGTCTGTGTTATTGTATGTGTTAGTGTGTATCTGTATTAGTGTTTCTGTTAATGTGTGTCTGTGTTATTGTATGTGCTAGTGTGTATCTGTGTGTGTCTGTGTGTATGTCTGTGTGTATGTGTTAATGTGTGTCTGTGTTATTGTATGTGCTAGTGTGTATCTGTGTGTGTGTCTCTGTGTGTTTTTGTTAGTGTGTGTCCGTGTTATTGTATGTGCTAGTGTGTATCTGTGTGTGTGTCTGTGTGTATGTTTTTGTGTGTATATGTGTGTGTGTCTCTGTGTGGTTTTTGTTAGTGTGTCTGTGTTATTATATGTGCTAGTGTGTATCTGTGTGTGTGTCTGTGTGTATGTTTTAGTGTGTATATGTGTGTGTGTCTCTGTGTGTATGTGTTAGTGTGTGCCTGTGTTATTGTATGTGCTAGTGTGTATCTGTGTGTGTCTGTGTGTATGTTTTAGTGTGTGTCTGTGTTATTGTATGTGCTAGTGTATGTGTTAATGTGTGTCTGTGTTATTGTATGTGCTAGTGTGTATCTGTGTGTTTGTGTTAGTGTGTGTCCGTGTTATTGTATGTGCTAGTGTGTATCTGTGTGTGTGTCTCTGTGTATGTTCTAGTGTGTGTCTGCGTGTGTGTCTGTGTGTATGTGTTAGTGTGTGTCTGTGTTATTGTATGTGCTAGTGTGTATCTGTGTGTGTCTGTGTGTATGTTTTAGTGTGTGTCTGTGTTATTGTATGTGCTAGTGTGTATCTGTGTGTATGTCTGTGTGTATGTTTTAGTGTGTGTCTGTGTTATTGTATGTGCTAGTGTGTATATGTGTGTGTGTTTCTGTGTGTTTTTGTTAGTGTGTGTCTGTATTATTGTATGTGCTAGTGTGTATCTGTGTGTGTCTGTGTGTATGTTTTAGTGTGTATATGTGTGTGTGTCTGTGTGTTTGTGTTAATGTGTATCTGTGTTATTGTATGTGCTAGTGTGTATCTGTGTGTGTGTCTGTGTGTTTGTGTTAGTGTGTGTCCGTGTTATTGTATGTGCTAGTGTGTATCTGTGTGTATGTTTTAGTGTGTATCTGCGTGTGTGTCTGTGTTATTGTATGTGCTAGTGTGTATCTATGTGTGTCTGTGTGTATGTTTTAGTGTGTGTCTGTGTTATTGTATGTGCTAGTGTGTATCTGTGTGTGTGTCTGTGTGTATGTGTTAGTGTGTGTATGTTTTAGTGTGTGTCTGTTATTGTATGTGTTAGTGTGTATCTGTGTGTGTGTATGTGTTGGTGTGTGTCTGTGTAATTGTATGTGTTAGTGTGTATCTGTGTATGTGTTAGTGTGTCTGTGTTATTGTATGTGTTAGCATGTCTGTGTTATTGTATGTGCTAGTGTGTTTCTGTGTGTATGTGTTAGTGTGTGTCTGTTATTGTATATGTTAGTGTGTATCTGTGTTAGTGTTTCTGTGTGCATTTTAGTCACTTAGCCAAAAACTACATGGGGGGGATTAATTGTTTAATAAGGGGACAGATAAAGCTGAAAATCATAAAATAGCATAAATATTCCTTAAGATGTTTAAAATATATTTATCCTATGACGCGTAAGGACACACCCCTTACCTCCTCCATTGTTTTGTGTTTGTGTACTCTCAAGAACATGCTGGATTAAAGATCCGCTTTTTGCAGATTTCAAGTGTGCTGCCTTTTTTTTCCTTCAAAATATATTTAGAAGCTAAATTGTTTGACATATTTTTTTTCCTTTTGTGATCTCAGCAGTAACAGGGACTTGCAAATAAATTTCTTACAAATGAGTAAAGAATACAGTGAGCTCCTGGCAGGTTTCACTTAGAAAATATGTTTTTCAACACTTTCTGGTATTTTGTGGAACCAGATTACTTTGTATTTCTAGTTATTCACAAAAATCCATTTATAATGAAATGACAATGATTATTTCTCAGATCGGGCAGTAAAATATCTTATAATTCATCCTTTGTGCAACCTAAAGGGGTATATGGACTCCCTCTCTAAAAAGAGTACCATCTCTTCTTTCCAGAGGGATGACAATGAGGGGCATAGTTATCAAGCTCCGTATGGAGTTATATGCCCCTTGTTTCTAAAGACCGCTGCTCCATAACTTGTCCGCGAATCTGCAGGGGGCGGCATTGCACCAGCGGTTCACTTGAACTGCTGGTGCAATGATAAATGCCGACAGCGTATCGATGTTTATTGATGTGCGGCGGACATGATATGCTACTTCGTACCATATCCGCTCGCACATTGATAAATATGCCCCTTAAACTGTGACTTTGTGACTTTATCTGTAAATATTAAACCCATACACCTGTATGACTGCTGTATAACCCAATGTGAAAGTGAGCACAACCCTTTCATCCATGAGGTAACAATTTTATAGTTATCACAAAGTTGATGAAAACAATTCCTGGGGAAAATTCTGCAGTACGCGGGACAGCTGGGAACTCTGGGATATGGTAAATATTTAATCTAAAGACAGAGAAATAAAATGAATTGGTTAAGAAGACTGCACCACTATTCTGACCAGAAATAAACCAACACACAGCTAAGATCTCATTAGATGGAGCAGAGTTGTATTTCTGCAAATAATGGATCCCCTGAACTTGCAGATAACACACAGTTAATGAAAACGTAACAGTTACTTTTCTTGCTGCTGGATACATTGTTAATAGATATTTAATAGATATTTAGTGTATTTATTTGTCTACACCAGGGGTGCCCACTGCCCACACTTTTTTGTGTTGCGATTTACTTTCCAAATGACCAGCTCAATGAGATCTACCCACTAAAAAAAGCACACACTATATATAGACACACATCAAATGTTATCAGGTGCCCACAAACGTTTGGCAATATAGTGCCTATACTTTAGGACTCAAATGAGATCCAGTCATGTAAAACTGTCCACTATTTTTAAAAATATTTCTTAAGCTGTTTAATTATTGACAAGATAAGTCTAAAGCTATAGGGGCCGATTTATGATGTGTCTGGTGGAGATGATCCGCTGTAGCAATCATGTCCACCAGACATCGATAAATGTTGATAGCTTATTTAATATTGCACAAGCAGTTCTGGTGAACTGCTTGTGCAATGCCGCCCCCTGCAGATTCACGGCCAATCGGCCGCTGGCAGGGGGTGTCAATCAACCCGATCGAATGTGATCGGGTGGATTGCTTTTTGCCACCTCAGAGGAAGCGTACGAGTTAAGGAGCAGCAGTCTTAAGACCACTACTTCTTAACTCCTGTTTCCAGCGAGCCTGAAGGCTCGCGCGGAAACAGATATATTTGGCCCCATTTGAGCCATGATAAAGCGGCCCCTTAGTGTCTATAAAACAATGGGAGCTGCCATGTTGTAACTTAGGTTACCTTCTCTGCTGTGGCCAATTAGGGACAGTTCTACATAGGTCACTAGAGTGTGCAGCCAATGGCACTTCCATTTCTAACAGGAACTGAAAAGCTCACAATTTCAGAATGGAATTACAGGAAAAGGGGAAAAAATAAATAATGAAAGTATATTGCAGACTTTGTTTTATATATACAGTTTACCATTTTATATTGCCATCTCAAAGTGTTTAATTCCCCTTTAAGTTTTTGCCCCTCCCCCATAAAACTGTTCAGTGAAAGCCAAAGTCTCTCATACAAAACAATTCTTGAATCCGTCCTTACACAATAAATTCATTATGCCCAGTCTTTTCCAACCGATAATAACATTGTACCTATAGTACTAACTCTACTGGAAAATGACAGTCAGTTCCTAATGAAGCCAAAATAATTATCATTTTTATGCCTTATTTTGCCCATATGATTAGCTAATAATATATAATTAGATGGTAGCAAAAACAGAGCCCTTATTTTCCTGTATGTTTCTGCCACATAAAATTCATTGAAGGCCCCTCTGGGCGTAACAGGAGGGTGATTATATGGCGAAATTTGTAAACAGAACATAGTAAAGAAGCCTGTGTTCATATATTACATAATTAATATGTTTCCTCTGGGTACACACGGATTGATGTTTTTTTGCCAGCATTATGTCTCCCAACAGAACTGTTGGTTGAGTGTTCTGCTATTGAATAAATAACTTAAACTGAACTGTCACTTGCGCAAGTAAACTCGTCAGCTAAAAAGGAAGTTTGCTGAGTATCTTCTGCCAATAAATGAATGAAATGCAGACGGAACTGGCAACATGTTATGTAATAAAGGGTTCCTGTTCCTTGTACCACCTGCACATTAATGCAGATATTCTATAGTACGTCACCTGTACGTCTTTATTCCTGTCCCTGAATTATGGAAGAGAATTTGAAAAAATGAATTCAGTACCAATTAAAGGGACACTAAACCCAAATTTTGTTCTTTCATGATTCAAATAGAACAGCAATTTTAATCAACTTTCTAATTTACTCCTATTATCAATTTTTCTTCGTTCTCTTTGTATCTTTATTTGAAAAATCAGGATTGTAAGTTCAGGAGCTGGCCCATGGCCCATCTTTGGTTCAGCACCCTGGGTGTATTGCTACATTTAGCCACCAATCAGCAAGTGCTACCCAGGTGCTGAACCAAAGATGGGCCGGTTTGTAAACTTACAGTCCTGCTTTTTCAAATAAAGTAAGAGAACAAAGAAAAATTGATAACAGGAGTAAATTAGAAAGTTGCTTAAAATCTCTGCTCTATCTGAATCATTAGAGAAAAAAATTGGGTTCAGTGTCCCTTTAAACCATATGAAGAAAGAAAGTAATTTAGTAAACAGGAGAAATAATTTGCCTTGTGAATGAGACTGCAACAAAGAAGTAGATCCCTTTGTTAAAAGAACTTGTTGCAGTGGACTCTTGAAGGCAGAATGCGCCCACTGAGGATGGAGTCTTTCTGGTGGTCAGGGACGTGAAGGCTATACATGTCTACAGGGACGTGAAGGCTATACATGTCTACAGGGACGTGAAGGCTATACATGTCTACATGGACGTTAAGGCTATACATGTCTACAGGGACGTGAAGGCTATACATGTCTACAGGGACGTGAAGGCTATACATGTCTACATGGACGTGAAGGCTATACATGTCTACAGGGACGTGAAGGCTATACATGTCTACAGGGACGTGAGGGCTCTGCATGTCTACAGGGACGTGAAGGCTATACATGTCTACAGGGACGTGAAAGCTATACATGTCTACAGGGATGTGAAGGCTATACATGTCTACAGGGACGTGAAGGCTATACATGTCTACAGGGACGTGAAGGCTATACATGTCTACAGGGATGTGAAGGCTATACATGTCTACAGGGACGTAAAGGCTATACCTGTCTACAGGGACGTGAAAGCTATACATGTCTATAGGGACCTGAAGGCTATACATGTCTACAGGGGCGTGAAGGCTATACATGTCTATAGGGACGTGAAAGCTATACATGTCTACAGGGATGTGAAGGCTATACATGTATACAGGGACGTGAAGGCTATACATGTCTACAGGGACGTGAAGGCTATACATGTCTACAGGGACGTGAAGGCTATATATGTCTACAGGAACGTGAAGGCTATACATGTCTACAGGGACATGAAGGCTATACATGTCTACAGGGACGTGAAGGCTATACATGTCTACAGGGACGTGAAGGCTATACATGTCTACAGGGACGTGAGGGCTATACATGTCTACAGGGACGTGAAGGCTATACATGTCTACAGGGACGTGAAGGCTATACATGTCTACAGGGACGTGAAGGCTATACATGTCTATAGGGACCTGAAGGCTATACATGTCTACAGGGACGTGAAGGCTATACATGTCTACAGGAACGTGAAGGCTATACATGTCTACAGGGACGTGAAGGCTATACATGTCTACAGGGACGTGAAGGCTATACATGTCTACAGGGACGTGAAGGCTATACATGTCTACAGGGACGTGAAGGCTATACATGTCTACAGGGTAGAGGAAATGCTAAAGGTTGATGGAATCTTGCAGCTAGAATTACCTACAAGGTAGAAATAGCATTTATCTTAGAAGATGATATGAAAGAAGCTGCAGCTAAGAAAGAGAATTGCTCCAAAATAGAAGGAGCCTCATGGGTCAAGTGCATAACCCAGAAAAATGGGTCTCTAAGGTGAAACTTCCAAGTAAAACAATCATTCTAGGAGGTCTATTTATCATAGGTCTTGCAGACCTGATCCGACAGTGCGGCTCAGGTCCGCAAGACCTCGCTGAATGCGGAGAGCAATACACTCTCCATATTCAGCATTGCACCAGCAGCTCACAAGAGCTACTGGTGCAAATCAACCCCCTGCAGACTCGCGGCCAATAGGGAGATGTCAATCAACCCGATCTTACTCGATCGGGTTGAATTGCGTCAATTCCTGTCCGCCTGCTCAGAGCAGGCGGACAGGGTTATGGAGCAGTGGTCTTTAGACCGCTGCTCCATAACTTGTCTTTCTGGCGAGTCTGAAGACTCACCAGAAACACGGCCCTTCAAGCTCCATTCGGAGCTTGATAAATGGGCCCCTATGTGTATAGAGTTTCCTGGGGTTTTTTTTAATACAACTTTTATTATATGTTTGTGAAGGTATCTTAAGCAAATAATAGCAGTGAGTCTATGAGGCCAATTTATCATGGCCTGAATGGGGCCAAATATCCCTATTTCCATGCAAGTCTTTAAGCTCGCCAGAAACAGGAGTTAAGAAGCAGAGTTCTTAAGACTGCTTCTCCTTAACTCGTCCGCTGCTTCTGAGGCTACGCACATCAATCCGCGCGATCACAAACAATCGGGTTGATTGACACCCCTGCTAGCGGCCGCGAATCTGCAGGGACGGCATTGCACAAGCAGTTCACTAGAAATGCTTGTGCAATGTTAAATGCGCTGTCGGCATTCAGCGATGTCTGGCGGACATGATATGCTACAGGGTATCATGTCTGCCAGACATTGGTAAATCAGTCCCTATAAGTTAATTAGAAACATTATGAAAAAATCAAGAAAAACATCAAGAAATTGTTATTCAATCACTTTTTGGTGGGTTTTAATTCTGCTTCTACCACTTTAGAGAGATTAAAATTAGGTGTGGTCCAAATAATATGGTGCCATCGTTTACAGATACATTTTGTGAGGTGCATGAGCGCTACACAGTGGTATTAAAAGTCCAAGGACAATATTAAATATAAATATATTTTATATAGAGGGCTAAAAATGTATCAGTGGCAGTGAAAGTTAGTGAGTGAATGTCTACAAATAATATCTAAAGAGATATTAGATGTCCATGGAAGGGCAAGAATACGTTATTCCTCTAGGGCTATAGGGACCCTATTAGTGCTTAGACTGTTACTTCTGAGAGGGTAAACAGGGGCAGAGAGATTGGAGAGGAAAAGTGAAAGTGCAGAAAAAAGATCAAGCTAAGAAATAGAAAAGAAAGAGTGAACAGAAATGAGAGAGAGAAAGAGTGTAAAGAGAAGATATAGAGGCCCATTTATCAAGCTCTGTATGGAGTTTGTGGGCCCGTGTTTCTGGCGACTCTTCAGACTCGCCAGAAACAGCAGTTATGAAACAACGGTCTAAAGACCGCTGCTCCACAACCCTGTCCGCCTGCTCTGAGCAGGCGGACAGGAATCACCAGAATTCAACCCGATTGAGTACGATCGGGTTGATTGACACCTCCCTACTGGCGGCCCATTGGGCGTGAGTCTGCAGGGGGCGGCGTTGCACCAGCATCTCTTGTGAGCTGCTGGTGCAATGCTGAATACGGACAGCAGATTAGGGGTACATAGGTATAATTTAGGTTGCGGCGGTGTACGGAGCGGCAGATTAGGGGTTAATAATAATATGTAGGGGTCAGCGATAGCGGGGGCGGCAGATTAGGGGTTAATAAGTGTAAGGTTAGGGGTGTTTAGACTCGGGGTACATGTTAGGGTGTTAGGTGCAGACTTAGGAAGTGTTTCCCCATAGGAAACAATGTAGCTGCGTTAGGAGCTGAACGCTGCTTTTTTGCAGGTGTTAGGTTTTTTTTCAGCTCAAACAGCCCCATTGTTTTCTATGGGGGAATCATGCACGAGCACGTTTTTGAAGCTGCCCGCGTCCGTAAGCAACGCTGGTATTGAGAGTTGCAGTGGCGGTAAATATGCTCTACGCTCCCTTTTTGGAGCCTAACGCAGCCCTTCTGTGAACTCTAAATACCAGCGGTATTTAAAAGGTGCGGGAGAAAAAAAGCCAGCGTAGCTAACACACCCCTTTGGCCGCAGAACTCTAAATCTAGCCGTTAGTGTCTATAAAACAATGGGAGCTGCCATGTTGTAACTTAGGTTGCATTCTCTGCTTTGGCCAATTAGGGACAGTTATAAATAGGTCACTAGAGTGTGCAGCCAATGGTTGTGCTGGATTTAACAATGTTCTGCACTTCCATTTCTAACAGCAACTGAAAAGCTCACAATTTCATAATGGAATTACAGGAAAGGGGGACAAAATAAATAGTGAAAGTATATTGCATTTTTTTCTTTATACAATTTATCATTTTAAATTACCATTTCAAAGTGTTTCATGTCCCTTTAATTAACAAGCTGAAGGTTTATACTATTCTGTCCGTGTTAATATGAAGTCAGAATTTAAGATCACAATTTCAGAATGCAATTACAATCTCAAAGTTTTAAATGTCCCTTTAAAGCTTTGAGAACTGGCTACATGTCAAGTCCACAGGGCCAATTTATCAAAGTGCAGCGGACATGATCCGCTGTAGCGTATCATGTCCGCCGCACATCGATAAATGCTGACAGCACGCTGGCCGCTAGCAGGGGGTGTTAATCAACCCAATTGTATGCGACCAGGCGGATTGCTGTCTGCTGCCTCAGAGATAGCGGATAAGTTAAAGTGAATGTAAAGTCAGCTTCATGACTAAGGTTGTCTGTAACAGTTGTTTATAAAAAACTGGACTTTCATTCATCAATTTGTAAATATTTAAATATATACCTTTATTTTTAATAATTTATGTTGTTTCCCGTTATTCTCATACTCCACCCGGCATTCGCGCTCCGGTCGTGTTGATTATAATGGACGTCTTCCGAGCCAATAACGGCTCTAACCACAGGGGGACCCACCCCCTTAGGATGACGTAATGAGTCCTTCTTGCGCTTGCGTTCTATTGTGGTTCTCAGCTCATTAGCGTAAGTGAGTGCACATTTCGCGCATGCGCAATAGACTAGTATACAGAGTTTTTTTAGTATAGTAGTATAGACTAGTATACGGAGTATTTTACTTCTAATTGGCGGTATTACAGGCTGGGGGTAGGTGATCCTGTCCTTCGCTTCGCAACGATAGTATTCATTGAATGTACTGATTCAATGAATACTATGTTGTTTGACAGCGGAAACAGGAGTAACGCATGCGCAATGGCAGACTTAAATGGGAGCGCGCATTGCCGATACCTAAACAGCGAGTGGGACCGCTGTAAACGTAATATGGAGGAGAATAAGGAAACAGTGAGTGGGAGGAGCGGGTAAAGTAAATGAACAATATTTACTATCTAAAATTAAAAACAAATTAATAGTTTTATTAAAAAATTATATTGGCGGTATGCTTAATAGGATGATTGTCTACATAAATATATCATCCAAACCGGAAAAATTGACATTCACTTTAAGGAGCAGCAGTCCAGAAGACTCGCGCAGAAACAGGTGTATATGGCTCTATTCGGGCCATGATAAATCGGCCCCCAAACCTGTACCTAGCTTTCAGTTCTGATGTAGCAGATTGATCAGGAAACCCTTTATACAGGGCTCAAAATTTCAAGCCCTAATTTACTAGCTAGTCCAAAATGATACTCACCACTTTTGATCCCACCCACACCACACCCACTAACCTCCCTCTTAGCCAATGAGGATCACCTTATTATGCAGTACATTTTTAATATTGTTTTTGTGTTACACCATAAATTAAATAATGCTACACACAGTAATAAATTAACACAAATAAGTGCATAGCAGTTAGCAACATCAACTAGGGGTTCTGGGGAAGACAACAGCTGGACAGAAAAAGGAAGTTGTTGAACTGAGAGAAAGCATTGAGTGTTGATATTAATGTGAGGTCATAGCAGACCTGAAAAAATTGTTTTATAATTATCATTTCTCGTCTATCTTTCTCCACTTCCTCCTCTCTGCAATCTCTCTTTTTACTCTTTCCATTCTCTCTCAGACCAGGAGGCCTATTTATCAAAGGTCTTACGGACCTGATCGGAACAGCCAATAGAATGCGAGCTCAATCTGATTGGCTGATCGGATCAGCCAATCGGATTGAACTTGATTCTGATTGGCTGATTCCATCAGCCAATCAGAATTTTCCTACCTTAATTCCGATTGGCTGATAGAATCCTATCAGCCAATCGGAATTTGAGGGACGAACATGGATCCGGAAGAAAGAAGATTGAACATGCCGTTGAGAGAAGACTTCAGTCGGATCATGGACCTCTTCAGCTCCCGCTTGGATGAAGACTTCAGCCGGATCATGGACATCTTCAGCCCCCCGCTTGGGCTTGGATCAAGACATCGGAGCCAGGACGGATCGGTGTGATACCCGGCGAGCTGAAGATAAGGTAGGAAGATCTTCAGGGGCTTAGTGTTAGGTTTATTTAAGGGGGGTTTGGGTTAGATTAGGGGTATGTGGGTGGTGGGTTGTAATGTTGGGGGGGGTATTGTATGTGTTTTTTTTACAGGCAAAAGAGCTGAATTCTTTGGGGCATGCCCCGCAAAGGGCCCTTTTCAGGGCTGGTAAGGTAAAAGAGCTTTGAACTTTTTTAATTTAGAATAGGGTAGGGCATTTTTTTATTTTGGGGGGCTTTGTTATTTTATTAGGGGGCTTAGAGTAGGTGTAATTAGTTTAAAATTGTTGTAATATTTTTCTAATGTTTGTAAATATTTTTTTATTTTTTGTAACTTAGTTCTTTTTTATTTTCTGTACGTTAGTTAGTTTATTTCATTGTATTTATTTGTAGATATTGTATTTAATTAATTTATTGATAGTGTAGTGTTAGGTTAATTGTAGGTAATTGTAGGTAGTTTATTTAATTAATTTATTGATAGGGTAGTGTTAGGTTTAATTATATCTTAGGTTAGGACTTATTTTACAGGTAATTTTGTTATTATTTTAACTAGGTAACTATTAAATAGTTCTTAACTATTTAATAGCTATTGTACCTGGTTAAAATAAATACAAAGTTGCCTGTAAAATAAATATTAATCCTAAAATAGCTACAATGTAATTATAATTTATATTGTAGCTATATTAGGGTTTATTTTACAGGTAAGTATTTAGCTTTAAATTGGATTAATTTATTTAATAAGAGTTAATTTATTTCGTTAGATTAAAATTATATTTAATTTAGGGGGGTGTTAGTGTTAGACTTAGCTTTAGGGGTTAATACATTTATTATAGTAGCGGTGAGATCCGGTCGGCAGATTAGGGGTTAATTATTGTAGGTAGGTGGAGGCGACGTTGGGGGCATCAGATTAGGGGTTAATAAATATAATATAGGGGTCGGCGATGTTAGGGGCAGCAGATTAGGGGTACATGGGTATAATGTAGGTTGCGGCGGTGTACGGAGCAGCAGATTAGGGGTTAATAATAATATGCAGGGGTCAGCGATAGCGGGGGCGGCAGATTAGGGGTTAATAAATATAATATAGGGGTCGGCGATGTTAGGGGCAGCAGATTAGGGATACATAGGGATAACGTAGCTGGCGGCGGTGTACGGAGCGGCAGATTAGGGGTTAAAAATTTTTAATAGAGTGGCGGCGATGTGGGGGGACCTCGGTTTAGGGGTGTATAGGTAATTTATGGGTGTTAGTGTACTTTAGAGCACAGTAGTTAAGAGCTTTATAAATCGGCGTTAGCCCAGAAAGCTCTTAACTACTGACTTTTTTCTGCGGCTGGAGTTTTGTTGTTAGATTTCTAACGCTCACTTCAGCCACGACTCTAAATACCGGCGTTAGAAAGATCCCATTGAAAAGATAGGATATGCAAATGGCGTAGGGGGATCTGCGGTATGGAAAAGTCGCGGCTTCAAAGTGAGCGTTAGACCCTTTCCTGACTGACTCCAAATACCAGTGGGCGGCCAAAACCAGCGTTAGGAGCCTCTAACGCTGGTTTTGACGGCTACCGCCCAACTCTAAATCTAGGCCTAAAACTTTACACTTATTTTGTCAATATTTAAACAACTAATGAAACTTTAAAAAAATACATCTATATGTTATTCTCAGACTAATCTTCTCTTTAAATGCATCATTCTATTTAGCATTTATTTAGTGTTTAATGTCCCTTTACTTCAAGCTTGGGATATGCTTTAGTAGTAGATGAACCTATGCCAATGACTGATGGTAGCATTTCCTATAGAGCTTACGGAGAGTTCAAATCTCTCTGATTAGGTTAATAATCTGCTATCTGTGAGTTATTGCTAATGGTCAGATTGCTGTGTGTGTTCATTGGATATGTGTCGTGAACTGAGCTTGTTAGCAATATAAAGTAAAAGATGGAATCACATAAAGCTGTAATCAGTAATAGCAAATCAATATATTCAAATGCTCTATTTAAAAAAAAAAAAATGTTTCTTCTAGATAGGGCTGTTTACTCATTCTGGGCCAGATTACAAGTGGTGCGCTAATGATAACCTGGGTCGCGGTACACAATTTTGCTGGACTGTGCTAACAAGTCCATGGCAAATCACATTAGAGAAGGGTTAGTGTGGCTGACTTTGCAAAATATACTTTCAAAGGAGATTGCAAACGTGCTAAGTTGCTCTCATATTGCAAGTTGACCGTTATAGATTGCACTCAAGTGAAAACCAAAACTAAGCTAGAATATTTAGTTCAACTTGAGACCTTGGGGTCAATTTATCAAGACCGCTGCTCCATAACCTGTCTGCCTGCTCTAAGGCTGCGGACATAAATCAACCCGATTGGTTAATTGACACCCCCTGCTAGCGGCCGATTGACCGCGAATCTGCAGGGGGTGGTATTGCACCAGCAGTTGACAAGAACTGCTGGTGCAATGATAAATAGCGAGAGCGTATGCTGTCTGCATTTATCGATGTGCAGCGGACATGATGCGCTACATCGTATCGTGTCTGCTTGCACATTAGTAAATTGACCCCCTTAAGTAAAGTGTAAGAGTTACAAAAAAAGTTGCACAAAACACATCAAAAACATAGTAAAATAAACTATTACACTCATGTATACACTTTCTATAAAAAAAAATTAAACTTAAATATTGATAAAAAGGTATTAAAAGGGTGAAACAGGGATATGGTATATGGCAAAGTGCTTGACTGGAAATGGCTCCAATTTGTGTGTGTATATACAGTATATATATATGTATATGTATATATGTATATGTATATAGTACATATATACATGTGTATGTATGTGTTTATAGGTGTATATACACCTATAAACACATAAATACATATGTGTATACACACACACATATACAGTGTGTATATATATATATATATATATATATATTTGTGTATACATGTGTATATATGTGTCTATAGTTGTAAATATGTATGTGCACGCATACATACATACATACATACATACATACATATATACACATAAATACACATTTATACACACATATATATATATATATATATATATATATATATATATATATATACACACACATACACAGACTTCTGAGCCCTTCCCAGTCAAATGCCTTGAAACCTGCTATGCCATTTTTAATGTGTTTTGGATAAAAAATACTTGGAACTTCTATGTTCATCACTTAGAAAACAAATGTTAATTTTATTATTGATATTTCTATAGGTAGCTGTATATACAATATATGATGAAGCGCATGTGCGCATGCGCGAAACGCGTCAGGTGTTTATGTCCTGGCTTCACCTTTGTACCTGCACTCTGCCAATAAACTGGTTTTGAACTGACCTTGGATGTAGCTTCGGCCTCAATGTTTCCCTCCTTTGGGGTTTTCTTGCTTTATATATATATATATATATATATATATATATATATATATATATATATATATATATATAGATAGATAGATAGATATATTCATATAGTTATAAAAGGTATATATATATATACTGTATACTATATATTACAAAAAATATTATATATATATATATATGTATATTAAAATAAAAAGAACATTTTGTTCTATGTGAAGAATGTAAAGGAATGTAAAGTAATCCTAACACACCTTCGGTTTTAGCGCAGTTGATCTTGAGCAGTGTCGGGTTAGCGTGCAAATGATAACTAAAAGATATTTCTTCAGGGCGCACGGCCACGATATCCAAAGTCCTGAAGTTACTGTGCCTGAGTCTTTAACTTGCGCTAAAACTATGAGCGCAGTTACCACTTGAGCAGAAAAAAATTACCACTGGAATGGAGCCATTGGTTCCCAGATATCATTCTAAACAAGCCTTAAAATTGTGTCCTTCATTCTCTGGGTAACAAATTTATTATACAGGAAAGAGCTATTTCCTGAATCACTTTGAAATTGAAAAATGAAGAGGTCACGGCTTTTGGTCAGCTATGTACTATTCCCAAAAACAAGTGATTGTCATGTTTCATTAAAGTGACAGAGAGGTCAAAACTGATGTGTGATTGACTGGGTTTCAATTTTAAATAGAAGCACATTTTGCAATACACTTCCATTAGCAAAAGTATTTCTATTATAAGTTGTTACAGTTTTGGCATAAACACTTAATCAGCATTCATCAACCTGTGATGTAATTGCTGGACCCTCAAAATCCCTGTTTTGTTTGCCCATTATCCTGCGCATTTTGTTTTGGATTATTAAATTAGGAGATTAAAGGGACATTAAACACTAAATAATTGTTAGATTGAATGACACATTCAAAGAAAAGATCAGTGAGAATAACAAGTAGATTCATTTTTTAAAGTTTCATTAATTGTTAAAATAGTGACAAAATAAGTTTTAGGGGCCGATTTATCAATGGCGAAATGACCCCTGAAGCCCATTTCCACGCGAGCCTTCAGAAACAGCAGTGTCTTAAGACCGCTGTTTCTTAACTGGTCCACCTGCTCTGAGGCTGCAAGCATCAATCCCCCCGATCTCATAAGATCGGGCTGATTGACACCCCTTGCTAGCGGCCGATTGGCCGCAAATCTGCAGGGGGCGGCATTGCACAAGCATTTCACAAGAACTGCTTGTGCAATGATAAATGCCGACAGCATACATCGATGTCTGTCTGACGGATCATGTCGGACAGACCGATGACAAATCGGCCCCATAGTGTCTATAAAACAATGGGAGCTGCCATGTTGTAACTTAGGTTACCTTCTCTGCTGTGGCCAATTAGGGAC
Organism: Bombina bombina; assembly: GCF_027579735.1. NCBI lineage: Eukaryota > Metazoa > Chordata > Amphibia > Anura > Bombinatoridae > Bombina > Bombina bombina. The sequence goes on from NC_069504.1 coordinate 1,120,505,853, forward strand.
AGTTATAAATAGGTCACTAGAGTGTGCAGCCAATGGCTGTGTAGAATATAACAGTGTTCTGCACTTCCATTTCTAACAGGAACTGAAAAGCTCACAATTATAGAATGGAATTACAGGAAAAGGGGACAAAATAAATAATGAAAGTATATTGCAGAGATTTTTTATATAAAAAATGTATCATTTTATAATACTATCTCAAAGTGTTTAATGTCCCTTTAAGGATGAAGATAACAATTTGGAAGGTAAACATTTAAACCTTGAGCGATATTAACAGTATTTTAGGTTTGTGATCCCTTGAAAAGCAAAATGACATTATCGGATAAGGTTGAGAAATAGTTATCTGCTGAAAAGAAGTGTGAGATTGTAATTAACCCCTATGTGTTTAACCCTTGCAATTGAGCTAAACACATAGTTATAGTCAGCACCAGTGCTAAAATGCCCTGCTGTGAGCTAGCTACCCACATCAGGTGAGCCAATGACAAGAGGCATATATATGCAGCCACCCATCAGAAGCTAGCTCCCAGTAGTGTATTGCTGCCCCGGAGCATACATAGGTATACTTTTCAACAGAGGATACCAAGAGTACAAAGTAAATTTGATAACAGACAATATCTGAAAATTATCCCAATATTTCATGTTCTATTTCAACCATGAATGTTTCATTTTGAACTTTCATGTCCCTTTAATATATCTTGCAATCCTGGAGCACTGTGCATTACAGGGATATTAGATGTTGTGCATCACAAATCCCCCTGCAATAGACTTACCACTGATAAACTGCTTGGATGATGCCCCAATGCATAAGGAAAGTGTTTCTTATGCTGAGACTGATAATGAGCAGATTTATTCACTTTCTGCCTCTGCTAGTTTTTTTTACTTGGGATGACATCGAGCAATACAGCAAAGCTGAAACTGTTCCTCCAGCACCAGTGAGTCTACCCCATGTGCACTCTCCAATCGTTACCAAACTACAGTTACAGAGCAGAGAAACCATAAGCATGGGTAAATTCAGAGGTTTGTCTCTGTTTCAGCCAATGAGGAATGAGTCCCTAGGTATAGAACATGCATTTGGGGATAGTTTCACTATAAATTTAACCAACTTTTAATAGGTAAAAAAAAAGTCAGCTCTATGTCTTTTTTTACCCCCCTCTGATAAGGGGTCAATCTCAGACTATACTTTCCTGCTGAATGGTAAGTATGCTCTTGTGCACAGGCAAGCAAGTGCATTCATAGGTTCCAAGCTCAGCACCTGGACACGTGCACAAACTTAACCCTTTTCACACAAATAACAAGCAATAGGTTTAATTACAGTTTGCTGTCCCTTTAATTGTACAATTACATTATTCCCTTAAGAATTTTGGAACCTGGTACCTTCATTTTCTTCTCTATAGGAGACATTTTCATAACAACATTTTTAATAATATATTAGTGAGAAAGCCTGGCTGCCAGCAGAGGAACAACTGTACCTATCAGCTAAGCATGGGATAGAATATACTTACACTATGATTATATAGATTCTCTGTCTCAGTCTGCAGTCGCTTCACTTCTGTCTCACTGGCTTCTTGAATCTTCTGCACTGTCTCCATCAGAGTTGGACCTCCCCTGCTCATTGCTCGCACTTTGTCTTCTAACTGAAGAATGAGGGTCTCTGATTGGTCAACCCTGCTCCTCATGTTATATAATTCCTAACATAAAAGAAAAGATAAATCATGTCCGGTCTGCAGATTAGGGGTTAATACTAGAAGTTAGGTGGCGGCAATGTTAGGGGGGAAGATTAGGGGTTAATACTATTTATTATAGGGTTTGCGAGGCAGGAGTGCGGCGGTTTAGGGGTTAATACATTTATTAGAGTGGCGGCGAGGTCCGGTCGGCAGATTAGGGGTTAATAAGTGTAGGTAAGGTAGCGGCGACATTGGGGGGGGCAGATTAGGGGTTAATAAATATTATGTAGGTGTCGGCGATGTTAGGGGCAGCAGATTAGGGGTACATAGGTATAATGTAGGTTGCGGCGGTGTCCGGAGCGGCAGATTAGGGGTTAATAGTGTAATGCAGGGGTCAGTGATAGTGGGGGCGGCAGATTAGGGGTTAATAAGTGTAAGGTTAGGGGTGTTTAGACTCGGGGTACATGTTAGGGTGTTAGGTGCAGACTTAGAAAGTGTTTCCCCATAGGAAGCAATGGGGCTGCGTTAGGAGCTTAACCCTGCTTTTTTGCAGGTGTTGGGTTTTTTTTCTGCCCAAACTGCCCCATTGTTTCCTATGGGGGAATTGTGCACAAGCACATTTTCCAGCTAGCCGCTACCGTAAGCAACGCTGGTATTGAGAGTTGAAGTGGCGGTAAATATGCCTCTACGCTCCCTTTTTGGAGCCTAATGCAGCCCTTCAGAGAACTCTAAAAACCAGCGTTGTTTAGAAGCAGCGCTAGAAAAAAAACGTGCGTAGCTAACGCAGCCCTTTGGCCGCAAAACTCTAAATCTAGGTGTATGTTTGTTATTATAAACAGTGTGTACTCTGGGGAAAAAAGTGCTGTTCTGTGCAGGGTGCAAGAGTATTCAGTTTTGGACTAAGCTAAAGGTGGCAACCTTATGATAGATAGATAGATAGATAGATAGATAGATAGATAAAATATATAGCACTACAACATTGCACCTGCACCCTACATGTATCACACAGACATAGCACAGTATAAATGCATTTTATAATACAGCAATTGTGCCGTATAATTTCATGGAACTGATGTGTGTTCCATATGGTGCAAGATACTAAATGCTTTATATTTATGATGGGCTCTGAAGGGTTAATGACTATGTCCCTTTGTCTAGTGCAGATGGGATCTAATGTCAATGAATGAACTGCACAGTAATCACATAGCCAGGCACACACTGTGATTACACAGATATTACAGGCAGAGACTTCACAAATGGAACTAATTCTGAACATGACTGCACTTATCATCTCTCTATTACTGTCCTTTTAGAGACATTTTGTTCTTTTTCATTTTCATAAAGAAAAATCAATATTCCCTCTGGAAACTCTAGTAAGATGTCTGTCTGTAGCTTTACAAGTGTGTATTAGTGCACAGAGATGATTAAGACCCAGCACTGATATAGTCTGCAAGGAAGATACATCTGGATGGTGCTGATGAGGGATTCATCAGAGATTTGTTATCTGACCATGTAAACCCTATAATTATTGCTTTCCCTTCCCATATACAGAATCTATCAGTCTATCCACATCTATCTATCTATCTATCTATCTATCTGTCTATCCACATCTATCTATCTGTCTATCAGAATCTATTTATTTATCTGTCTGCTTATCAATCTATTATCTATCTATCTATTTAACTGAATCTATCTATCTGAATCTATCTTATCTATCTCTCTTATCTATCTCTCTCTCTCTCTTGCTCTTTCGCTCTATCTCATTCTCTCTCTCTATATATATATATTTATCTCTCTCTCTCTCTCTCTCTCTCTCTCTCTCTCTCTCTCTCTCTCTCTCTATATATATATATATATATATATATATATATATATATATATATATATATATATATATATATATATATATATATATATCACTATCTCTCTATCTCTCTCTCTGTGTCTCTCTCTCTCTCTCTCTGTCTCTCTCTATCTCTCTCTATCTCTCTATCTCTCTCTATCTATATTTCTCTATCTCTATTTATCTCTCTCTCTCTCTATCTATCTCTATCTCTATTTATCTCTCTCTCTCTCTCTCTACCTCTCTCTATCTGTCTCTCTCTATCTCTATTTATCTCTCTCTCTCTATCTATCTATCTCTAAGTAAGGGTACAAACATCTCACGAGGCATGACTGTGTGTAAGTAAGGGTAAAAATATCTCATGGGGCATCGCTGTGTGTAAGTAGGGGTACAAACATCTCATGGGGCATGGCTGAGTGTAGGTAATGGTACAAACATCTCTTGGGGCATAGCTGTGTGTAAGTAGGGGTACAAACATCTAATGGTGCATGGCTGAGTGTAAGTAGTGGTACAAACATCTCATGAGGCATGACTGTGTGTAAGTAGGGTTAAAAACATCTCATGGGGCATGGCTAACTGTAAGTAGCGGTACAAACATCTCATGAGGCATGGCTGTGTGTAAGTAGGGGTAAAAACATCTCATGAGGCATGGCTGTAGGGGTACTGTTGAGATTTATCTTCAAAGGTTGAGGAGAGAATCCAGGATGCAGGTGGCACTTCAGGAGTCACAGGTAATACAGGTAATACAGTATAATCAGGTCACAGTTTGGTAGACCAGAAGAAGGTTAACTAAATTCAAGGGACAAGATAAACTCAGTTCCAGTAAACATAGCCGAAGGTCAACCACAAGGTTTAGTCCAAATCAAACAAGGTACCAGGAATTAATCAAAAACACAGTCCAAGATGTAAGCAAAAGTAATGGAGTCAGAAGACATATTTTAAAACGAGAGACGTACTTGAAAACAAGAGACATCTCAATGTATTTTTCCTGGTAAAACATTTTATGAATAAATAAGACACAATGCAGGCTGGATAGGTGCAAGGAGAAGGATCCAGGAGGTAGTAAGGTGACTGAGAGCAAGGGTAACTGACATGAGGGTATCAGAATCACCAAGCACCATCTGAAGGGAGTAAGAATAATTTATAGGCTCAGAAGTGGTATCTGTATGATGCAGCAACGTGCATCATATACATACAGGACTTAGCGAGCCAAGAATAACTATATAAGTTAAGGCATTAATGCCATTGCACCCTCTGTAGCCACATAGCGCACTTCAGAGAAAAACATTAAAGGAACCCATTACTGGAGGTTGCTTGGCTGCACTATGTCCTGGAGCCTGAAGTGTAAACAATCGCCTGTGCGCTATTTGGTTTGGCAATAGTGTGACTGTCCTCAGCACGCTACCTGATCCTGTGTTAGTGCAGCCGGTCTCCAGTGCGCTATACAGGATAGCCCAGTCCTCCGATGTCTTCCAGGTAAGTGCTTCTGGCAGGTACAGACATCTTATGAGACATGGCTGAGTGTAAGTAAGGGTAAAAACATTGCATGAGGCATGGTTGTGTGTAAGTAAGGGTACAAACATCTCATGAGGTATGGATGAGTGTAAATAGGGGTACAAACATCTCATGGGGCATGGTTGGGTGTATAGAGGGGTACTGTTGAGATTTATCTTCAAAGGTTGAGGAGAGAATCCAGGATGCAGGTGGCACTTCAGAAGTCACAGGTACTACAGTAAAATCAAGTCACAGTTCGGTAGACCAGAAGAAGGTTAACTAAATTCAAGGGACAAGATAAACTCAGTTCCAGTAAACATACCCAAAGGTCAACCACAAGGTTTAGTCTAAATCAAACAAGATACCAAGATGTAAGCAAATGTAATGGAGTCAGAAGACATACTTGAAAACAACAGACATACTTGAAAACAAGAGACATCTTAATGTATTTTTCCAGGTAAAACATTTTATAAATAAATAAGATAAGTGAAGCACATTGCAGGCTGGATAGGTGCAAGGAGAAGGATCCAGGGGTTAGTAAAGTGACTGAGAGCAAAGGTTACTGACATGAGGGTATCAGAATCACCAAGCACCATCTGAAGGGAGCAAGAATAATTTATAGGCTCAGAAGTGGTATCTGTATGATGCAGCAACGTGCATCATATACATACAGGACTTAGCGAGCCAAGAATAGCTATATAAGTTAAGGCATTAGTGCCATTGCACCCTCTGTAACCACATAGCGCACTTCAGAGAAACACATTAAAGGAACCCATTACTGGAGGTTGCTTGGTTGGACTATGTCCTGGAGCCTGAAGAGTGAAAATCGTGGTCCCCATTCTTCTGTGTGCTATTTGGTTTGGCAATAGTGTGACTGTCCTCAGCACGCTATCTGATCCTGTGTTAGTGCAGCCGGTTTCCAGTGCGCTATACAGGATAGCGCAGTCCTCCGATGTCTTCCAGGTAAGTGCTTCTGGCAGGTACAGACATCTTATGAGACATGGCTGAATGTATAGAGGGGTACAGAAATCTGGTGCTGTATAGCTGAGTGTATGGAGGATTAGAGACATCTTGTGAGGAATGGCTGAGTACATAGATGGGTACAGACATCTCATAGAGATGTACCAACATTTATGAGGCATGGATGTCTGTATAAAGAGTTACAGACATCCTGTGAAGCATAGTTAAGTTTATATACAGGCATCTTATAAGGCATGGTTAAATGTATAGAGGGGTACAGCCATCTTGTGAAGCATTGCACAGTTTAAAGTGGGGTACAGACATCTTATAAAGCATGGCGAAATGTATAGAGGTGTGCAGACATCAAATAAGGCATGATTTACTGCACATAGGGATACAGGCATCTTATGAGGGAGTTTATTGAGGGGTACAAACATCTAATCGGGCATAGTTAAATGTATAGAGGGGTACAGCCATCTTGTGAAGCATGACAGAGTGTATAGTGGGGTACAGGAATCACATAAAGCCTGGATGAATGTATAGAAGGGTACAGTCATCTTGTGAAGTGGCAGAGTGTATAGTGGGGTACAGATATCTCATGAGACATGGTTGAAAGTAAAGATGGGTACAGACATCTTATAAAGCCTGGCTGAATGTATAGAAGGGTATAGTCATCTTCTAAAGAATGGCCGAGTGTATAGTGGGGTACAGATATCTCATGAGACATGGTTGAAAGTAAAGATGGGTACAGACATCTTATAAAGCCTGGCTGAATGTATAGAAGGGTATAGTCATCTTCTGAAGAATGGCCGAGTGTATAGTGGGGTACAGATATCTCATGAGACATGGTTGAAAGTAAAGATGGGTACAGACATCTTATAAAGCCTGGCTGAATGTATAGAAGGGTATAGTCATCTTCTGAAGAATGGCAGAGTGTATAGTGGGGTACAGATATCTCATGAGTCATGGTTGAATGTAAAGATGGTTACAGACATCTTATAAAGCCTGGCTGAATGTATAGAAGCAGGGTACAGTCATCTTCTGAAGAATGGCAGAGTGTTTAGTGGGGTACAGATATCTCATGAGACATGGTTTAATATATAGATGGACACAGACTTGTACCCTTCTATACACTGAAAGTAAATTAGTCACACCAGGATGATCCTGAGCCTACCTCATTATGCTTTCATGGAATGGGGCTAAGTTTCAGCAACAGGTCATGTTCTATCTAAATATAATGTTTTATTTTTACATCCATCTCTCTTTAAGTATTAAAGGGATATTTAACGCAGCACTGTATTACCCTTAAAGGGCCAGACTGTGAGTGGCGCGCTAACAGTTATACATGGGTGAAAGGGGTTTATTGCAGGTGTTTGTGCGTGTCGGTGTAGCATTCGTATTACAAGTTGAAAGTAAACGTGATTGCTTAAAGGGACATTATACACTCATTTTTTCTTTGCATAAATGTTTTGTAGATGATCTATTTATATAGCCCATAAAAAATTTTTTTTTAAAATAAATGTATAGTTTTGCTTATTTTTAAATAACATTGCTCTGATTTTCAGACTCCTAACCAAGCTCCAAAGTTTTATGTGAATACCGTCAGCTACCTTCTCCAGCTTGCTCCTGTTTGTGTAAAGAGTCTTTTCATATGCAAAAGAAGGGGGAGGGGGGTGTCTTATTTGCCACTTGCAGTGGGCTTTCCAGCTACCTTTTCAACAGAGCCAAACTGACAGCTTCTAAGTAAGTTTTTAAACAATTTTATACTGGATTTTTATATCAGTATCTGTGCATCTTATTCTTTATAGTAGTGTCTATTACATGCAGTTATATGAAAATGAGTGTATACTGTCCCTTTAAGTGCAATTGAAGTTAACGTGCCTTTGGTAAGCGCGTCCTCAGAGCTCTGGTTAACTGTTTTGCAAAGAAATAGTGTCACAAAACACATCAACAATACATTACAAAGACACTTACACTCATAATAACACTATTTAATACAAATTATTCCAAAAAAATCTTACACAAAAAGTTATAATGGCTCAAAGATAATGAGGTCTCAGGTGTTAAAAGAAAAAATGCAGGCAAAGGGCTTTAACATTGAGATACATGCAAATACATGTCTAAATATGTGTGTATATATATAGACATATGTATAAATATGTGTACAGATGTATAAGTATTTTATATGTGTATATGTGTATTTACAGACATATATACACATATAAATACATATGTATACATATATAACAAACTGTTTAAATGATTACTTTTGTTCAGTTTTTACAATAGATGGTAAAGATAGTGAGGTTCTATTAAGGGATGTTACTGTAAATGATAACGTACAGAGGAAGAGGTTTCAAGGGCTTTATCAAAAATACAAGTAGAAGTAACTAAGTCTGTGGGTCCAGATAATATTCATCCAAGGGTTCTAAGAGAACTTTGATCCATGACAGCTACTCCATTAGCTGATTTATTTAATCAGTCACGTCTAACAGGAGTTGTTCCAAAAGACTGGGAAATTGCCAGTGTAGTCCCTCTTCATAAAAAGGGTAGTAGGGAAAATTCTGTTAACTATAGGCCAGTCAGTTTGACCTCAATTGCAGGGATATTAATGGAAACTCTTTTAAAGTAAAGACTTGTATCTTTCCTTCAGACAAACAATTTAGAAAACAAATGACAGCATGGTTCCACTGCTGGAAGATCATGTCAGACTAATCTAATTGATTTCTTTGACCATGTAACTAAATGAATAGACCAGGGAAGAGCTGTAGATATTGCATATCTAGACTTTAGCAAAGCATTTGACACCGTCCCACACAAAAAATTCATTTACAAAGTGTATTGCATTGGAGTAGATGCCAAAATTGTTAAGTGGGTAGAATGCTGGCTTAAAGATAGACAACAGAGGGTTTCAATTAATGGAGCACATTCAAATGAGGCATCAGTTACTAGTGGTGTTCCCCAAGGGTCAGTTCTCGGACCTGTTTTGTTTAACATGTTCATAAGTGATATTGGAAGTTGGCTTAAAGGGAAGGTTTCCTTGTTTGCTGATGATACAAAAATTTGTAAAAGAGTTGATGTTCTAGGAGGGGTTGATCAAATGAACAGTGATATTAAAAAAACTAGAGGACTGGTCAAATAAATGGGATCTGACATTTAATATAACCAAGAGCAAAATTATGCATATAGGATCCAAAAACCCCAAAAAACAATTATAGTCTCAATGGTACTGACTGTAACTAAAGAAGAAAGGGACTTGGGAATTATTATTTCAGATGATTTACAATTTGGTAGACAATGCAGCAGTGTAGCCAGTAAGGCCAATCAAATGCTTGGTTGCAGTGGAAGAGGTATTAGTAGCAGAAATAGCAAGGTTCTTATGCCACTTTACAGATCATTAGTTAGGCCAAATCTGGAATACTGTGTACAGTTCTGGAGAGACCATATCTTCAGAAAGATATAAATAAACTAGAAACTGTCCGAAAGAGGGCTACTAAAATGGTACATGGTCTAAAATATAAAACGTACAAAGAAAGACTCTATGCTCTAAATATGTATAGTTTAGATGATAGAAGGGAAAGAGGTGACATGATAGAAACCTTCAAATATATGAAGGGACTTAATAAAATAAAAGCATTTTCCACAAAAAAATAAATGTCAAAACAAGGGGTCACAATCTAAAGTTAGAGGGTAGCAGATTCAGAAGAAATTTGTGGAAGCATTTTTTTACAGAAAGGGTGGTGGATTCATGGAATAAACTTCCATCTGAGGTGGTAAACACTCACACCAAGATTACAAGTTTTGCGTTACAGTGCTGTACTGCTATACTGCTGAAAAATTGGCCATTGCACGTGGAATGGCAGGTCTCCCATATTACGCTGCGGTATAGCTGTAACGCAAACGTTTTAGCCTGTAACTCAACGATCCATTCCACACTCAAAAAATGACTTTTGAGTGCAGGATTTTCATTGCGCCCGTATTACGGGTTGTGGGGTCCGGCTAAAATGCTTGCATTATAGCCTATACCACCCTGATCCGTTCCGCAATCTGAGACCAGTAGTTATGTATTTTGCGAAACAAAATAAGCCAATAGGATTAAAGCAGCTCTCATCCTATTGGCTGATTTGAATTCTTCAGCCAATAGGAATGCAACGGTACCCCAATATAAAAGGGGTACCTTGCATTCAAGCTTCAGTGTGCGGTGGTCGATCGCATTAAGAGGACGTTCTGCGCTGGATGTCGCCACCGGTCCTGGACAGCTATGCTCCACACCGCCACAGCTCTGTGTCACTGGAATGAAGATAGAACATGCCCCTATGATGGAGGAAGATGACGCCGCCTGGATGAAGACTTCTTGCCGCCTGGATGAAGATGGATGTCCGGACTTCAGGAACTGTGAGTAGATTTCCTGGGGTTAGTGTTAGGGGGTGTTTTTATTTTGGGGTGGCTTTCTTGTTTTTATAGGGCTATTAGATTAGATGTAATTTTTATTAATTTTGGATAATTTCTTTATTATTTTTTATAAATATTTTTTTTATTTTCTGCAATTTTAGCATTTTTATTTTTTAGTAATGTTAGATTTTATTTATTTTTTGTAGCGTTAGGTTACCGTATTTTTCGCACCATAAGACGCACTTTTTTCCCTCTCAAAAGTAAGGAGAAATGTCTGTGCATCTTATGGTGCGAATGCAGGCCCTGTGCTTGCATTTTTAGGCTAACTGACACTGGGTAGTTGTAGCAAGCGTTGCTTACTTACTAATGGTGTGCATAGTGATTTAAAATAGCTTTATATTTTTTCAAGCACTTCACTTGGCTGCACAATCTGCGGGAGCCTGGGGGCTGAATTGAGTGAACCGGAAGCTCCTATATAAAGGCCCGGTATACTATCTGCATCTAGTGAGAGCAACAGGTGAGAGGATTCGCCCCCCCGCTCGTGTTCATTTACCGTAAAAACAAACGTTTAGGGCAAATCAACTTCCAATACATTTACCGGTATTTCAAACAGCCTCTATTACCTCGGTCTGGACCGATATTCATGATAAATCCAGGCTGTCCTCTCATTTTGTGTCTGCCTGCCATGAATCCTTTAAATGGATTTATCATGAATACCGGTCCGGATCGAGGTAATGGAAGCTGTTTGAAATCTACAGGTTGATTACCGGATTACGGTACCTACGGTAGCTTATTAAAATTGAAATCCATAGTGGCAAAAAACATCCAGCATGTCCGCTGATCCGGCGGACATGCTGGATGTCTTTTGCCACTATGGATTTCAATTTTAATAAGCTGCAATAAAGTGTTTTAATGTTCATAAATGGATCCTGACCTGCTTTCCATCTGGGGCCCAGTCCGGCGGCAAGTTCTATCAGCTACCATTGCAGAATGTTGTGTGTCACATGTCACATGACCGGAACAACACAGAGGACCCGACAGTTTGACCGTAGCAGAAGGGAGTGTGTCACATGACCGGCACAACAGAGGACCCGACAGTTTGATTGTTTACAGTTTCATAGTACCTAACACACACTTCTCCCTATTTTTATTTTGTGATATGAATATTCTTGTTTTGGGTTAGGGTTTAGAGTTTAGGGTTAGGGTTTAAGGGTTAGGGTTTAGGGTTAGGGGTTAGGGTTAGGTTTGGGGTTAGGGTTAGGTTTGGGGTTAGGGTTAGGTTTGGGGTTAGGGTTAGGGTTAGGTTTGGGGTTAGGGTTAGGGTTAGGGTTAGGGTTAGGGTTAGGGTTAGGGTTAGGGTTAGGGTTAGGGTTAAGGGTTAGGGTTTAAGGGTTAGGGTTTTGGTTTAGGGTTAGGTTTAGGTTTGGTTAGGGTTTAGGGTTAGGGTTAGGTTTGGGGTTAGGGTTAGGTTTAGGGTTTAGGGTTAGGTTTGGGGTTAGGGTTTAGGGTTAGGTTTGGGGTTAGGGGTTAGGGGTTAGGGTTAGGTTTGGGGTTAGGTTTAGGGTTAGGTTTGGGGTTAGGGTTAGGGTTAGGTTTGGGGTTAGGTTTGGGGTTAGGGTTAGGGGTTAGGTTTGGGGTTAGGGTTAGGGTTAGGTTTGGGGTTAGGGTTAGGTTTGGGGTTAGGGTTAGGGGTTAGGTTTAGGTTTGGGGTTAGGGTTAGGTTTAGGGTTTTGGTTTAGGGTTAGGGTTTAAGGGTTAGGGTTTAAGGGTTAGGGTTTTGGTTTAGGGTTTGGTTAGGGTTTAGGGGTTAGGTTTAGGGTTTAGGGTTAGGTTTGGGGTTAGGGTTAGGGTTTAGGGTTAGGTTTGGGGTTAGGTTTAGGGTTAGGTTTGGGGTTAGGGTTAGGGTTAGGTTTGGGGTTAGGGTTTTGGGTTTGGTTAGGGTTAGGTTTGGGGTTAGGTTTGGGGTTAGGGTTTGGTTTAGGTTTGGGGTTATGGGTTTGGTTTAGGTTTGGGGTTAGGGTTTTGGTTTAGGGTTTTGGTTAAACATTACAGTCCTTTATTTACCGTATTTAATGTATTTGTATACAGTATACCGGTATGTTTGATTTTAGCCACCAATTACGGTAGCAAGAGCTACTCAGGTGCTGAACCAAAAATGAGACTACTCCTAACCTTACAGTCCTAACCTACAGATAGCAAGAGAAGAAACAAAATTGATAATCGAATTTGCTTAACATTGCATGCTCTGTCTGAATCATGAAAGAAAAAATTGGTGTTTGATATCCCTTTAACTAGCAATGGGGATGGTATGTACCGGTAATCATGGCGGGGTGGGGGGCGGCAAAATGTATCATCGCCATAGCGCACTACCGTATATCCCAGAAAGTCCAGAAGGCAAAATCTACTGTATGTACCGTATACCGGTAAATCCAAGATGCTTTACGGTATTTCATTTCAAACTTTAAAAGCCTCCATAAAACACTGCTATTCACCAAACACAATCACAGTGTGTACAGGTCTTATGGAGTGAATGTGTGTGTGTTACTGACAGTTTTTTTCATCACTGTATTTTCTTGCAGAAAACCTTGTCCGTAGATACTGGTACAAAGATGATAAAGCAGAAAAGAATAGCATATAAGATTCCTTTTAAACTAGAGGTAGTAAAATATGCAAAGGAGCATGGAAACAGAGCAGCAGAGAGACATTTTGGGCCACCTCCAACTGAAAAAATGATAAGAGAGTGGAGAAAACAGGAGGATCAGCTGCAAAAAGCGAATAAAAGTAAGCACACTTTTCGTGGGCATGCTGCAAAGTGGCCACAGTTAGACGTGACCATGAAAGAATGGATCACACATCACCGGAATAATGGCTTATCAGTCTCTACAAAAATGATAATATATGAAGCCAAACGCATTGCTGTAGAGAATGGCATTCATGATTTTACTGGATCACCATCATGGTGCTACAGGTTTATGAGGCGATGTGGCCTTGCTATGCGCACCAAAACTAGAATTGCGCAAAAAGTGCCAGAAGAATATGAAAATAAGATTCTGTCTTTTCATAAATTTGTCATTGATGCTAGGAAGAAAAATGGGTTTGAAATTGGCCAGATTGGGAATATGGATGAAGTCCCGCTAACCTTTGATGTGCCATCTAATAGGACTGTTGATCTGAAAGGTGCCAAAACTATCACCGTGAAAACCTCCGGACATGAGAAAACCCATTACACGGTTGTGTTGTCTTGTTGTGCAGACGGCACCAAATTGCCACCCATGTTAATTTTCAAAAGAAAAACATTTCCAAAAGAAGTTATTCCAAGAGGAGTTGTTGTACATGTTCATGAGAAAGGATGGATGGACGAAAATGGAATGAGAATATGGCTTGAAAAAGTGTGGTGCAAACGTCCTGGAGGGCTTCTGAAAAAACCTGCCTTATTAGTGCTTGACCAGTTTAGAGCACATATTAGCGAAACTACAAAAAAGTGCTTTAAAGAAGTAAAGACTCATCTAGCTGTAATTCCGGGAGGTCTTACCAGCCAGCTGCAACCTCTCGACGTTTCTATCAACAAACCATTTAAGGTCTTTATGCGAGAGGAGTGGAACAAATGGATGGCTGCTGGTAATCATGATCTGACACCTACTGGACGAATGAAGAGGCCCTCTATCACTCAAGTTTGTGAATGGGTGAAAACATCATGGCACTCAGTGAAGGAGGAAATCGTTGTACAGTCATTCAAAAAATGTGGCATTAGCAATGCTTTGGATGGAACCGAAGATGATTTCTTAGCTGAAGATGAAGAAAGTGATGTTTGTGATCTCAACTTCTTAAATTCTGACTCTAGCGATTCAGAATTCTTGGGGTACACAGACTAGAAGAGTACTTGAAAGCTTAAAGTCTCCATTTGTTGATGACACTGATGATGGTTCTTTATTCCACTGTTGACTGTTCTATTATTCTGTTATAGTTTATTAAATAGTTTACTACACCATTTGATTCAGAATATTTTTTTTCTTGTTTTCCTCCTCTAAAAACTAGGTGCGTCTTATGGTCAGGTGCGTCTTATGGTGCGAAAAATACGGTATTTCAATCTTGTAATTTAGATTTTTTTGTTTGTAGTTTATTTTATTTTATTACAATAGTTATGTTAGGTTTATTTATAGTTTAATCTTATTTTTTTTTATTTCACAGGTAAGTTTTAATTTATAGTTATATATAACTATAAATATAGATATAGAGATAGTTATATCGTAAATTTAATTTAAAGTTGGGGGGTGTTAGGTTTAGGGGTTAATAGTTGAATTTAGTGATTTGCAATGTGGGGTCCGGCGGTTTAGGGGTTAATAGGTTTAGTATTAACGATGTGGGGGCTGGTGGTTTAGGGGTTAATAGGTTTATTCTAGTAGCAGCGATGTGGGGGCCGGCGGTTTAGAGGTTAACAGCTTTATATAGTGTTGGCTATGTGGGTGGGCGACGGATTAGGGGTTAATAAGTTTAATATAGTATTTGCAATGCGGGAGGGTGGCAGTTTAGGGGTTAATAGGTAGTTTATGGATGTTTACTTTGCAACATTTTAGTTATGAGTTTTGTGAAACATTTTTGTTTCGCAAAATCCATAACTACTGGTCTCAGATCGCGGAATGGATCAGGGTGGTATAGGCTATAACGCAAGCATTTTAGCCGGACCGCACAACCTGTAATACGGGTGCAATGAAAATCCAGCACTAAAAAGTCAATTTTTGAGTGTGGAAAGGATCGTTGCATTACAGACTAAGGGCTCCATGTACTAAGCCGTCAATTCATCCGTCATTTTAGACGCGGATAAACTCGCCGTTACTCGCCGCGGGCGGGGTGTCAGCTGTCACTATGTACTAATAATCCCCCAATAAATAGACAAGTCTAGCCCGCCGCGAGCAGTGGCGGATTATTGATAAATTTGACGCCTCGCTCGCCGCGACTAAGCTGATGTACTTAACTTTCAGTTGAATTGTCTGGCCAATTATTAACACATGACATGCAAGGTGTCACGAACATCATAGTAGTCGCGGGAATAGAATTTTGCTCCTATAACAGTTCAACTTATCTAAACAACTTTATTATTGTTCAAAATTTTTTGAAGAGTGATAACAGAGCGTTATTTTTGTAATATTTATTTACAATTTGGATATGGCTTCATCTGGATCTGATAATATATAAATATTAATATAAAAATAATTATAAAGATTGACAACTATACAATACAAATTTAAAATATAGATTACTCTTTAATTACAGTCGACAAATTTGGCGCAATTTATGTACATGGAAATGAGAGACAAATTAGACGCCAGTTATGCTGTACAATGCTGATATTACTGCCTTTTATATATGTCTAGACTGGCGTCTAGATTGACTTTCCTATTGTTTTGTACCTTGCCCGCCACCTAAAAGGTGGCGAGGCAAAAATAACGAGGTGGGAGCGGAAATTGTAGCGAGCGGACAAATAGATTTTTTAGTACATTCGTTTTTGGCGAGTTGGTGGTCAAATGTGTCTAATTACAGTGAAAAATGGAGAGGTAGCGAGGTTTGGCGGATAAGTACGCTCGCAATTTTAAAGATGCGAGTTTGAACATAGTTGACGACTTTGTACATATCAGTTTGCGAGTTTTGATGCGAGATTTGTTGCGGGTAGCTCGCTGACTGCTTAGTACATGGAGCCCTAAAACGCTTGCGTTATAGCTATACTGCAGCGACTTGTAATACGGGAGACCTGACATTCCATGTGCAATGGCCAATTTTTCAGTGGTATAGCCGTACCACCCCATAATGCAAAGCTTGTAATCTTGGTGATTTTTTGCATTATTTACACACCCGGTATAGCACAAAACTTGTAATCTTGGTGTCAAACTGTAAAGGAATTAAAAAATGCCTGGGACATGCATAAGGCTATCCTAAGAAAAAAGTAACATGTAAATGGGTAGACTTGATGGGCATTCTTGGTTCTTATCTACTGTCAAATTCTATGTTTCTATGTTTCTATAAACATATATATAAGTATGGTGGCAAACAGATGAGGGAAAGGCCCACAACAAAGACTGCACTACTAGCACTCTAAGCCTAGACTTGTAGGTGGAGAGAACAAAAAAAGGAACAACTCAAATATAACTTTTATTAGTTTTATGTTAAAAAATAGGGACCCAGTGTGAAACACATTAAAACAACCAAACAAGACCTGTTGATAATAAATCCTGTTGGTTTACTATTATTGCCTTTGAGGTGTAATATATTAGGTCAGGAATTTACACTGTGCGGTTTAGTACCTGGTGCAGAGACAAAATATTCCCTTGCTATAGTGGAGGGTAGTCACGGCTAATGATTCTGGTAGATTAGGGTAGAGAGAGTGTGGTTACAGTAAATGAAATAATAACAATGTGATTGTCTCTATTATGGTTAGTGCCACTGATATTTCGCATATGGTAATCTTTTATGGGAGGTAATAATGCTTAGGCACCTACAATCAGGGATTGTAATCATATATACTATATCTGGCAACCTTAATAAATAATCAGATAGAGACTATCTAATGTTAGGTTCTTGACGGTCCTTAACAAAGGTCTTTTACTATTATATTATTGAGGACTTGTGCTGTTAAGCGTTCGTGTAATGTTAAGTGTTCGTGTAATGCTTCAATACATGAATGTCTGCAACGTTCTGTCTACCTATTCTTGTTGGTTCGATATTGAATCTTTGTAAATTATTCAGAGACGCTATTTCCCTGGTTATAATTGTTTAAATGGTACTTGGTTGTACTTAATCTTCCCAACGGATTGCAGGAACAAATGTCACAGCAGCATTGTGGAATAAAGTAACAGCGAATATAGGTGTATCAAATTAAATGATGTACATAGTTGCTCTTGACCTCACACTAAGAACAAATGTATCCCCCTGACGCGTTTCACCCATATTGGGCTTTTTCCAACGTCAGGGGTTTGGGAGCTAACGGGAGCTCCATTTTTTAAAATCTTCCTTAGACTTGTTGATCGCTGTAGCGATACTAGGTGATATACACTATTTACTTTTACCGCTGCCAACCTATTGAAGCTATTGCTCAAAGGCAGCCCCTTTGATTGTGATACTTATGTACCTAGTACTAGTCTGTTGTAATTTATATAGAGACTTTATGATACACAAGTTATGGCTCACTTATTATTATAGATTATCTTGCTGTGAAAGTTGTTCCAGCATCATCTAGGAGGAAGGCGTGTGTTTTAGTGCTATCAACACTAGGCTTATTCTAGTACTAGTCCTTCTAATATTTGCTGACAATTTTGTCAAATACAGCCTACAGTGTGGCTGCTGAATAGAAGCTATTACTTTAGAACAACAGTAATTTATCGGATACATTTGCTCTTAGTGTGAGGTCAAGAGCAACAATGTACATCATTTAATTTGATACACCTATATTCGCTGTTACTTTATTCCACAATGCTGCTGTGACATTTGTTCCAGCAATCCGTTGGGAAGATTAAGTACAACCAAGTACTACCATTTAAACAATTATAACCAGGGAAATAGTGTCTGTGAATAATTTACAAAGATTCAATATCGAACCAACAAGAATAGGTAGATAGAACGTTGCAAACATTCATGTGTTGAAGCATTACACGAACACTTAACATTACACAAACGCTTAACAGCACAAGTCCTCAATAATATAATAGTAAAGACCTTTCTTAAGGACCGTCAAGAACCTAACATTAGATAGTCTCTATCTGATTATTTATTAAGGTTGCCAGATATAGTATATATGATTACAATCCCTGATTGTAGGTGCCTAAGCATTATTACCTCCCATAAAATATACCATATGCGAAATATCAGTGGCACTCACCATAATGGAGACAATCACATTGTTATTATTTCATTTACTGTAACCACACTCTCTCTACCCTAATCTACCAGAATCATTAGCCGTGACTACCCTCCACTATAGCAAGGGAATATTTTGTCTCTGCACCAGGTACTAAACCGCACAGTGTAAATTCCTGACCTAATATATTACACCTCAAAGGCAATAATAGTAAACCAACAGGATTTATTATCAACAGGTCTTGTTTGGTTGTTTTTATGTGTTTCCCACTGGGTCCCTATTTTTTAACTTAAAACTAATAAAAGTTATATTTTAGTTGTTCCTTTTTTTGTTCTCTCCACCTACAAGTCTAGGCTTAGAGTGCTAGTAGTGCAGCCTTTGTTGTGGGTCTTTCCCTCATCTGTTTGCTGTTTATGATTGCTGCACCGCCACTCCCCTCTCATACAGTGGAGGCTCTAATACGTTTAGAGTCTCAGAAATAACTAAATATTAGGGGAGCGAGACCTAGTGGTGCCATTGTACATTTGTGTTTGTGTATATATATATATATATATATATATATAAGTATATTGGAGCCCTTTGCAGTTAAGTAGCTGAAAACATGAAAAAGCAATATTCATCTATACTATAATCGCGTTTGTAACGCATCCTGAAAGGAATGTTAGCTGTGCAAGGCAGCCAAAAGAATCCACCTGGATACAGCGTAGGCAAATGAAGCCTTAAATAAACAAAAACATGCAATTGCCTGCAAAAAATAACTAAAAAACACGTAACCGCCCGCAAGAAATAAAAACAAAAATTAACCACCCGCACGAAATAAAAAAACCTAATCAACTGTACAAAGTATAACAAAAAAAAAACTAACCTCCCGCACGAAGTATTAACAAACACCTAAACCGCCAGCCCCCACATCACAAAATAATAAAGTAATTAACCCCTAATCCGCAAATTAAACAACGCAAATAACATAATTAAAATATTAACCCCTAAACCGCCAACCCCCCACATCGCAAATAAACCTAATTAACCTATTAACCCCAAACCACCAACCCCCCACATCGCAATAAACTTAACCTATTAACGCCTAAACCACCAACCACCAACCACCCACATCCCAATAAACCTAATTAACCTATTAACCCCTAAACCGCCAAACCCCCACAATGCAATAAACCTAATTAATCTATTAACTCCTAAACCGCCAACCCCCCACAATGCAAATAACTAATTTAATTACTAAGCCCCCTAACCTAACACTCCCCTAAATTAACCCCAATTAATAAATAAACTAAGTTACAATTAAAATAAAACCTAACATTAAATTACAAAAAATGAATCTAAAATTACAAAAAATAGAAAAGTCTAAAATTACAGAACAAAATAAACAAAATATCAAAAATAAAACTTATTAGACCTAATCCCTTTGAAAATAAAAAAGCCCCCCAAAATAAAAACACCCCCTAATCTAAACTACCAATAGCCCTTAAAAGGGCCTTTTTAGGGCATTGCCCTAAGTTAAACAGCTCTTTTACTTTTAAAAAATACTAAGTTCCCCCCTAATAGTAAAATCCCCCCACCCACCAAACCCCCCAAAATAAAAAAAAACACTAAAAAACCCTAAACTACCCATTTTCCCTAAAGGGGCATTTGTATGGGCATTCAGCTCTTTTACTGCCCTTAAAAGGGCATTCAGTTATTTTACAAGCCCATTAAATCCCTAATCTTAAAAAACAAACAAACAAAAACAAAACTAAATCTAACCCTCAAAAAGGTACTCACCATTCCTGAAGTCCGGTGGAGAAGGTCTTCTTCCAGGCGGCTCCATCATCTTATGTCTTCATCTGAAGTGAATGCGGCGTGGAGCGGGGTGCTGAGATGGCTTCCCCCGATTCACAGATCCTCAATGGCGTTCCTCAGCGGCGGTCCTCAGCAGTGGTCTTCAGTGGTGATCTTCATCAGTGGTCTTCAGCGGCGACGGTCCAAAGTGGCGGGGAGGCTCCTCTTCATGCGATCGTCCATGAAATAAATTTGGGGTACCTTGCATTCCTATTGGCTGAAATTTTTAAATCAGCCAATAGGATGAGAGCTACTGACATCTTATTGGCTGATTTGAACAGCCAATAGGATTTCAGTAGTTCTAATACTATTGGCTGATTTCAAAATTTCAGCCAATAGGAATGCAAGGTACCCCAAATTGAATGCGGTACCTTGCATTAAATTTTCAGTGTATGATGGAGATTGGATGAAGAAGAGCCTCCACGCCGCTTTGGACCGCCGCCACTGAAGACCGCCGATGAGGACCGCTGGTTAGGACCGCCGTTGAGGACCACCGCTCCGGATCCGTGCATCGGGGAAGCCAGCTCCGCACCTCCGCTATGCACCGCCTTCGTTCCGGATGAAGATAGAAGATGATGGAGCCTCCTGGCAAAAGACCTTCTCCGCCGGACTTCAGGAAAGATGAGTACCTATTTGGGGCTTAGTCTTAGGCTTTTTTTTTTGGGGTGGCTTTTTTTTTAGATTAGGGTTTTTTGGGCTTTAAAAGAGCTGATTGCCCTTTTAAGGGCAGTAAAAGAGCTGAATGTCCTTTTTAGGGCAATTCCCATACAAATGCCCCTTTAGGGGCAATGTGTAGCTTAGGTTTTTTTAGACTTAGTATTTTTTATTTTGGGGGGTTGGGGGAGTGGGGCGTTTTACTGTTAGGGGGTAATTGGTAAAAAAAAATTAAGAAAAAGAGCTGTTTAACTTAGGGCAATGCCCTACAAAAGCTCTTTTAGGGGCTATTGGTAGTTTAGTATTAGATTAAGGGGTGTTTTTATTTTGGGGGAAATTTTTATTTTTATAGGGGTATTAGTTTAGGTTTAAATTTTTTATTTTTGATAGCTTTGTTCATTTTTTTCTGTCATTTTACATTTTTTATTTTTTGTAATATCACCTTTGGGATTTGTCATTTTTTAAATATAGACTGCGCTCTGAGCAGGCTTATTGCCTAGTATTTAATAAATTGTTATACATTGTATTTACTGTAAATATTTCCCATTCCAATGCTCTGCACATAGCAGAATATTTATAAATAGATCTATACCTATATATAATCATGTGTATATATATGTATAGATATATATTGTACCGAAATACCATCAGATATATGTAGAAATGTATTTATGAATAAATAGAACGTATTCTGTTATGTGAAGAACATTGGAATGTTAAATATTCATTTTAGGTTAGCGCACTTGAGAATATGCAATTGGGTTTGCGGTTGAGTAGGATATTAGTTTTGTTCCCACTTTTTTTGGTATATTAACTTCTATTGGGGAATATGTTAATGAGCACACAATATCCTAACTTCGTCTTTTTGCGTGCATCAGGTTAGTGCGCATGCAAAATCTTTTTACTTTCAAATATGAGCGCTACCCAACGCGCGCAAAAAGCTTACTACTAGTGGAGTTAGCGCACAAGTGGGAAGTTAAATACCTCCTTACTTGTAATCTGGCTCAAAGTATTTATTTATGCACAGTGAAAAATGAACCTTCCTTTATCTATTTTGCCTGATTTTACAGTAATCCAGTGACAGTGTTTCAGTTTTTCTCATTACCACCAGACATCTGAAGTGCACCTCGCCAGGCCCTTAACCCCTTTCTCAGGCTCAGCGATCGTTTTATCAGGAGCTCACTTATAACTGGTTGATCAGCTGCACATTTTTATCTATGGCCTCAGCAAAAGAGATAACAAGAACATAACCAAAACGTTTTACAAAGAGTACATCCCTGGACTGCAAAACAATGCAAATTTTGAACAAAATAACAGTTTAAATGCTTTTTTAAAATGCATTTAGACCTTTTGCAATGTAGTTCTTATTAGCTGGTATATATAGAAATGATGCTGGGCTGTCAGTGCACACAGTACTTTACAGAGCTGACAGACAGCAGCATGAATAGATGAACTATGCACCAGGTGAGATGTTTCTTACAGTCTAGTGCCCAGCAATGTATTGTTCCATCGTGATATTCAGTTTGGCATTTTGCTGCCGTGCACCACAAATCACAGGAGACAAACATGAATCTAGACTTGAAGGATGTGCCATCTATTTATACATTACAGAGCTGGCATCAGATGAAGGCCCAGATGTTAAATAACAGAAGAACCAAACGCACACAGCAGGAGAGCGGAACAGCGAGTTTGTCTCCCACCGTATAATGTGAGATGCTGAAAATATTAGAACCATGATTCTGCAATTTGTATGTCCTTGTACTGAGTGATTTCATGTATTTATAACCATGAACTTACACAGTGTATTAACCTAAAGACGTGACTGAGGGATTTGGTGACCCAGATTTATTAAAGCAAAGCACAGGAAGCCAGGGAGATGGTATAAATAAATAAATATGCTGAATTGTTAGATGTTGCTGCTCACAGTGCAAACAGCGCAAACACGCTTTTTTATATGCTTTTGCTCGGGCCAGCAGCATTCATTGTACTGAAAGCAACTGCAAGAACCCCATTTCAAATGGACTGGACTCTAACAACCCCCCCCCCCCCATTAGGAGGCTGAATTCTGCTGCTGCTTCTTGATTAGATAACTTTTCTATAGTTAATACTTTAGTTTTTAAATTTTCAGTGTAGGTGGTGGATTTTTCAGGCATAGGCAGCTATTAAGGGATAAAGGAATTGAGAGCAATTTACAGTTAAATATCCCTTAAAGGGCCATAATACCCAAATGCTGAAACACTTGAAAGTGATGCAGTATAGCTGTAAAAAGCTGACTAGAAAATATCACCTGAACATCTCTATGTAAAAAAGAAAGATATTTTACCTCCAAAAGTTTCTCAGTAGCCACATCCCATTGTAAAGGATTTCTAAGCAGCAAATCAGTATGTCTGTCCCAGGACAGCTGAAGGGTTGAGCATCGGGCACTCTCATGTTATTTCCCTATTCAGTGTAAGGAAGTTTACAATGAAATCTCATGAGAGTTAAGTCAAATCTCATGAGATCACAGTAAAAGAGTTCATGACCTCAGCACTGCTGATGCTGATTGGCTGCTGTTCATTTCTTCATTTTTTTTTTTACCTGCAGCTGGGCAGCAGCTGAGTATAACTTTTTACACAGAACTTACTCTGTTGAGCTGAGGAGATTGTGAGGTAAAATATCTTCCTTTTTTACATAGAGACGCTCAGGTGATATTTTCCTGTCAGCTTTTTACAGTTATACTGCATCAGTTTCAAGTGATTTAGCATATGAGTATTATGTCCCTTTAAGGAATTTGTGTACAAGTAATTATTTTACCCTATAATATGCCTTTATGGACATAATTAATAGGCGAATAGGGGCACAGAATAATGACTTGATGGTATTAGGTAACATAAGTACTAAATAGCTAGATGCTCACAAGTGAGGATGAGAGGCTGATTAGAGATCTACAGTAGTTCCAAAACAATGTCTGGTCAACCAGAACAACTGATGTTCCTCTGGAATTTGATAGTTCAGAATCCAAGAGAGGAAATTTTATCTGTTCAGCAGATGATTACAGACCTGGAACAACATCCCACCCTATTCGTATTCACGCGTTTCATACCTTCATGTGATTCTCTTTTAGCACCTTTATGTGATCGGTCAGCTCCAAAACCTGATCCTGAAGATGTAAACGCTTCAAAAATTCTTCTTCATATCTTAAAAACACAAAAAACTAAAGTTATATTCTGCAGATGGCCGACAATCACAGCTTTTATTCTGCCGAGGGCCACAATATGTTCTTCCTTTCAAGCCTTTTTTAAACTTTTGGAATAAAGTTTGTTATTATTGACTGTTTCATTGTTTGGTATTTCTACTATTGAATTGTTATTTACTAGAGATATTTACTGTTTATTATATTGTACCACACAGGGTACAGAAATGCTGAAGTCATTGTCCGCTTTGTGTGTTAGAATTATTGTGTTATTCTGCACTTTTATGTTGTAGGTGAAATAATTATCAGAAATATCTGAAGTTGTACAAATCACTTTTTGTAGCTTTTTTTTTTATACAGAAAACGCAGTTGCCGGTCACATGGATGGCAGCAAGTAATGACTATAGTGACTCCCCTGAACCAGAGTGTGGCCAACCTATTATTTAATGCTAAATCATTGTTCTACCACTCTTTTAGAATAATATATAAATGTGGTCATTTTTATTTATTATACTTATAAATTCCTGCTGTCATTCCTATTCACTGCCCTTTTTTGTCAAAGTATTTTATTGTATTTTATATTATTACATTATAAGTTATGTTTGTTATTATTCATATTAATCACACTAAGCTACTTTCATTTTATTGTTAAATCTTACAAATTAATACTTAACAGCTTGTACTCATTTTAGTCTACCAATTGATTTGTTCTATATTTTGTACTTTGTGTGCATTTGAACTGAATAACTATTTAATACCAGTTGTATTATTCATAAGTGTTTCTTTCAATAAAAAGAATATTTAAAATAAAAATCCAGTGCAAAATGCGTACACCAATAAATGATCTTATACATTTAACATGTAACTCCATAACTCCTGTAGAGATGCTAGAGTTTATGGGCCCCAATTCACACAATAAAACAAAATGTTGCTGGAGGTTGCTGCCAGATGACAGTTATTGCTTTGCCAGATATTACAGGTATAAGGAGACAAAACCTCTCATCAAAATAAGACCAATGCCCTGACCTGTCAGGTATTGTCACTGGTTAATGTGATTAACCAATCAGAAATGTGGGAAGGCTCAAAGTTGCGGATCATGTAAAGGAGGCTACCAATGGGGGAATGCACAGGAGGTTAGATTTAGTGGTGAATATTTGCAATGGGAAAGAGAATCATGGGAAAAATTGCATAAGGGGGTGTTTCCAGTGGTAATCACATGGATGTGATTGTGATCGGGATAGTATGGAGTGTTTGATGGGTTTTGCAGGGTATTGTGCTGGGAAAGCGTCAAGGTTAGGGTTAATTGCTCTGGGACAGGATTATTGTTAAGGTTAATTGCACTGGGACAGGGTTGTGATTAGTGTTATGTGTGCTTGAGCAGGGTTGCCATTATTGTTAATAGCAGAAGGGAGGACTGAGTAAGGGACTTGGTTAGGGTTTATTAGCAGTTGGGGGTTAATCAATGCATGGGACAAATGTATTTACTTCACCATGAGCTTTACAATGCTTAAAGGCTAGAGTAAAGACTTTACACCAGCTTTTATTAAAAAAGTGCAATGACAAAGGGGTCTGAGTTGACAATGTAGCATTCCACACACATATTAGGAACAGTCATATGATGCATTGTATTTATATTGTAGCAACTTCCGTTCACAGTAATATCTGTTGCTGATACTTCTTACTGTTGCAGTATTTGGGCCTCTAAACGTATGGGCAGCTAGAGAGTGTTAGCTGAATTATGCTATTGATAACAAATGGGCTATGACTTTGCTGTGGCTCTGTCTCTATCTCGTCTTGTCATTTGAGTGTTTACATTCAGATCACCTCTGCTGAGCCATTAGGATATTTTGTTGTAGACCCTCCAGTTCTTGCTTTGCTAGGTCAAGCTGTAGGGATGGAGACATTGCAGCCATCTTTAGAGTCTGTATATCGGCTTCCTTCTGCGCCACCAGAAGGCTCAAAGCATTTATCTCTTCATCCTTTTTCAGAAGGTCAGTGTTCATCTCCAGCAGTCTGTATTTAAATGGAGAGAAGAAGAAAATATTATGTTGTAACGCATTTTCAGCAGCTTTTTAGCCAAATAAGGCTACTTTTTGATTCAGCACAATCACAATAGCAAAATTTCAGCTCTTTCTCCCACTCGCAAATGGGTTTTGCCCACTTAAAGAAAGCCCTATTTACGCTATGGAGCCAAAAACTGCTCGGCGACCATAATACATTTCCAGCTCACTTTTTAAGACTATTTTTGAAATATTAAATTCAGCACCTCTAAACACTTGATAAGTCCTTGGAATTGCTTTCATTCATAAATAGCCACTGGAAACATTCTAGAGGTTTGTTAACATATGTGATATTGATTCATTAAAGTGGGATCAGAGAATTTGACCCCTTACGCTTATGGCTAAATTATAACCATATAACTGTAGAAATAATGTATAACCCCTATCATAAAATCCATACATTCTAAGGTAAAAAAACTAATTGGTGCACTACAGTGATCGTGCAAAAAAAGTACATTTGTAAGGCTACTTTAAATCAATAATATAGATTTTAATAATGCAGAGAAAAGATGCACAATATTACAAAGACTTTATAATGTTGTGCTTCTTTTCTCTTCATTATTGAAAAGGCTTTCATATTAATAGTTCTACATTCTTGATTTAAAGTAGCCTTACAAATTAACTTTTTGTGCAGACTCACTGTATTGTAACCAATTAATTGATTAATTAAACCTCTCTTCATCCCCATTGGAGAGGCTGTATACAGTAAACAAGGTACACATTTACTTATGTGTAGGCACATATACATATGTAAATGTGATAACTTCATGATATCATGTAATATTAGAAAAGTGGAAATAGATGCAAGCTAGGTGGGGATCCTACAGTCCAAAAATATAATAAAATGTATGGCATATATATATATGGACCGTGGCTCCAAGAAAGTGTATATGGCAGTCAAAAATATCTCCTTTATGTGCAGGAGAATCAAATGCAAATACAGCGAATCGGGCTGTAAAGCTTATGTAGAAGCTGTCTCAGGCTCACCAAGGCAAGCGTACTAACTCTGCATTCCAGTGGGGGTCAGACGACTGCGGGGGTCCAAGGCGTCCTCTCTTCCTGTTAGCTGGAGAGACTTTGTGGACTTGAAAAATCTGTCGAGCCGCTCATCCTAATTCCTCCCTCTGGTTGTGGGTAAGCTGCGTGTGTGGGAGCATCACTGGTCCCGTGACATTGCAGGCAGTAGCCTTATTCATAGCTCTGAATAAGGCTATGGCCAAAACGCGTAATCTTGTTTGTTAGGCGTTTCTAACTCATCCATGTTGATAGTGCTTTTAAACCTTATGATCAAATAAAGCATTTAACTTTTATTTTCACTCTACGAGGAGATTCTGGATTCTTTATTGTATTTTTCATGATATCATGTACAGCTATGTCAATCGCACATTCGTAAATGGCTTTTTATAGGAGAACGAGCCTCCAAGCACGCTAAATCCAAAGTGCATATATTATTGATCTCACTGTTACAAATTTTCATTCCAGATTACAAATTCAATTATACATGCACTGTTGTGAACAAGATTTGACTCAAAAAGTCCTTTTTGTTAGCTTTTCGGTTCACAATGGCAAGTTTTTAACTACCGATACTATACAGCATTTGGCTGATATGAAAAATTCAGTTTTAGGAGCCGATAGATGATAGATTGTGATCGACCCCTTAGTGTTAAAAATAAATCCTTCATTAATAAATTATAGAAAATATATGAGCTTCATATGCCCTACAGTAAAATAGCTTCATCCCTATTCTAGGCTGTGAACACAGAAACATATAGCGGATCATGTTCGCCGCACATCGATAAATACACTGTTGGCATTAATCATTGAATAGGCATTTCACTAGAAATGCTTGTGCAATGCCGCCCCTGCACATTCGTGGCCAATCGGATTGTGCGATCAGGCGGATTGCTGTCCACCGCCTCAGAGGTAGCGGACAAGTTAAGAAGCAGCGGTCTTAAGACCCCTGCTTCTACTCCTGTTTCCGGCGAGCCTGAAGGCTCGTGCGGAAACAGCTGCATTGGGGGGCTTGATAAATCGGCCCCATAGAGTGCACAGTGAGTTGAATAATATTAAGCATGATAAGTGTGAAAGACTGGCTCAACATTGCTAAATATAAACATTGGTTTTGCCAGAAACCACTTGGATCACTTAACTTAAAAGAGAAAAATGTATTTCAGACAAATGTTCACTTGACCTTGTGATGTTCTAGATAGCAAATGGTCATTTCTTACCCTTTTCACACCAGATTTAGAGCAATGAAAGAGGGAAAGGAAAGCACTGAATCTGCATATCACTCTCAGTAGAAATTATCCCAATTGGAAACAGATGAAAGAAAAATCTTCTAGACACTTAATTCAAGAAATACAAAGAATTGTCAAGGAGACAGCCCAGCCGTCTCTAGGGAAATAAACACATAGCTGAGACCTCACTTTATAAGGAGCAGTCTCTTTTGTTTACACAATGGGTTAACTACTAAATATCTTATAGTTAAAAGAAAGGACTGGGTGTTAGAACTAAAGATACATATTGTATTTGTTTGTCTACAATGAGGCTGAACCAATTGTCTAAAACTATTAAAACTACTTTGCTCACAAGCAGTGGGTGTGCCCAGCATTTAACAGATTTATAAAGGAAAATATATCAGTGGCGAAAATATGAGCGCCAAAAAAGGGGCAGCTAATTCGCCACATAGCCAGTATGAAACTGCACAAATTCACAAATATTTATCTAAAAAATCTGCTGCACCACAAAACACAATAAAGGCTGAAATACACTTCATATAAATATATATGTGTGTGTATATGTGTGTGTGTGTGTGTGTGTATGTATATGTGTGTGTATGTATATGTGTGTGTATATGTATATGTGTGTGTATATGTATATATGTGATATGTATATATATATATATATATATATATATATGTGTGTGTGTGTATATGTATATATGTGTGTGTGTATATGTATATGTGTGTGTGTGTATGTATATGTGTGTGTATATGTATATACAGTATGTGTGTGTATATGTGTGTGTGTGTATGTATATGTGTGTGTGTGTGTGTGTGTATGTATATGTGTGTGTGTGTGTGTGTGTGTGTATGTATATGTGTGTGTGTGTATGTATATGTGTGTGTGTGTGTGTATATGTATATGTGTGTGTATATGTATATATGTGATATGTATATATATATATATATATATATGTGTGTGTGTGTATGTATATATGTGTGTATATGTATGTACTGTATATATGTGTGTGTGTATATGTATATATGTGTGTATTTATATATGTACTGTATATATGTGTGTGTTTATATATGTACTGTATATATGTGTGTGTGTACATATTTAAGTATGTGTGCAGTGTTTTTAACTTATATCTCAATAGAAAATCATAGCTTAAATGTTAGTGAAACAGTCAACTATTTGAGTTTTTCAGTGGTTTTGGATATACAACTCCATTACTGAATGTGTCTCCGGTGCTTACTTTCCACCTTAGCTGTTGATGGATGTACATTCGAATAGCATTTCAATCTGAAGTCCCAGACTTATGTTCCATATGCAGCATAACATTCATTTCCTGGTATTCTAAACCTCTCTGAGATATTCTAAAATAATCCTCCAGCACTGCGAGCAGGTCCGGACTGAGAATAAAAAAGTTGGAAACCAACCCTATTTTCCATTGACTCAGTATAATGTGCACACCTCATTTTCTCAAAGGGGTTTACAGGGATACTCCTTCCCCAATATTTTGTTTCAGAATTATATTAGTTTGTATTAAAAAAGTGCCCACTTGTTAAATGTACTCTAAAGCCCATTTGCATCCATTAATCACTCCTTTAAATTGTAGCTTTCCAGCCCCAGCTGCTGTAGACCACCGGGAAAACTCCTGGTAGGTCAATCCAGCCTTGACTGCGAGATCCCTAGTGAAATTCTAAAAATGCAGATTTTGCTTTACTTCTCCAAGGGACATTTCCAGCATTTCTGTATGTGAAAGAGAGACAATTAAGTCCAGTGCAAAATTAAACTGCATGACGTCACAGTTCTGCTGCATTTACACTTTATTCTTTGTATTTTATATCACTTTACTCTTAAGATTAAATTGTATTTGTAATGGATACCAAACTGCAAAGGTCAAACCCTCACCCCTTAAACCTAGCCCCCACCAATTTCTCACCAGATTTGGACTTTTGAGATTATTTGCGATCTCCCAGATGTTTGGTTTATTTGTTTTGTGTTCTTTATACCCTTTACGGAAGAGCAGATCTCTGGCTGCCCAGCCCCTCTCCAGCCGGGCTCCTGGAACTACCGGCCGGCCGTCCACGCTTCACCAAATAACCGCTAACATTCACACCAGGTCGCTCCAGCGGCCCTTCAACCCAGAGCTCCGCTCTTTTGGGGATTGATACCCCCTACGGAGGACAAGAGGTGGGGGAATTTCCAGAGTCGAACTCCCTTGGGAACTGGTGGTTCCAGACCCCCTTACAACTCCTATTTCTCCATGGCCTTCCTGGTGTACGTTTGATCACCCGTAGCTCCGGCCCCTAGCCATGGATCACATCACTTTTTAGAGTGTAGCATCTGGCGATCGAGGGCTTTCTAACGACACCCTGGAAGTGCCACCACTCCCCCGGAATCACCCTGAAATAACCACCTCTGTACAACTGGGACTCTGTAAGACAATGGACACTATGGGGGGGTGCCAGCCTGTCTGGAGGGGCGGGAATGGTGGGAGATCTAAGGGTCTGATAAGAATCCTTATCAAGATGTGTTTGTGTAGATAATCAGTGTGTTTCCACAATAAAGTTGTTCTTTGTTTCACCCGAGTACTGGTTCTGTCTGGTTATTTGGTTGAGCTCCGCTATAATCACTTTGCTCCACTAAATAGCGCCATGTTCCAGGTATAGGATGGACTCCTCTGGCGGAGCTACTCAGTCGGGGTAGCAGTTGTCTATCACAGTTTTACATTTTATTTTGTATACAGCAGTGTATTTAGGATTGTGATTTTACAAATTCTGATTATGCCTTCACAGTTTCTGTGTAACTTTAACAAATTATATACTTTGTAAATTTATGTGTATCTTTTATAAATTATATTGCACTTTTCATGTCTTTTATTTAAATTAAAACTGAAAAACTGTCAGCTTCAGTCTGCAAGAGAGTGTCATTACTTTCTATTGGCCAGATAATCAAACATTCTCTAGTTTGGAGAGAGAATATAATGCTGACTTTACAGGGGAGGGATGTTCTAAGAAAAGGGGAGGAACCTGGAAATCCCAGAGAGATGAGAAAGGCCTTCCATAGAAAGTAATGAAGCTCTCCGGGATACAAAATTTCACAAGGGAGAGAGAAGGTAACTGGAGAACCCATGGGGCTTATATAAGGGCTCAGTTTGCATAAATTCCAAATTAAACTGAAATGTTTTCACTACAATTTAACTTGCTTTTGTCTATATTTTAGTACATATTACTTTTTGGTTAGTTAAAATAATTGTATTCTAAATTTTTAGCAAACTTCACCTGCATACAGCTGGTGAGACAAATCAGTGAGACCAGCTTGTTTAAAATACTTAGAAAATTTCACAAGACTTTTGAGAGAGCTTCAGACATACCCTGGGAACTCTACTGTCCAGGCAGGGAACTGCCCTGTCCCTCCCACTTTCTGAAACTGTCAGTTTACAATGGAGAAAATACAAAGTGCAATGTAATTTGTATAACATACACAGAAATATACAAAATATGACCCTAAGTTATTAAAGTAACACAGAAACTTTCAAAGCATAATCAGAATGTGTAAAATCCCTGCTAGATCGAAAATTAAATGTATTAAAATATAAATGAGAAAGTGCAAAGCTTAAATGCAATAATACTGAAAGGACCCAATATGAACTGTAAAGTAATATAAAATACAATGCACAAAGTGTAACAGAACTCTCATATCATGCAGTGCTATACTGCACTCTGCTTGAGATCTCACAGTGCTGGAGAGTTCTGCCCTTTTTCTTTTGAAAATTCAGTGAGTTCAGTCTTTGTGAAGTATGAACTACAGTTTCTCTCCAAGCTGGAGAACCTCTGGATATCAGGGACTCAGTGAGCTATTTTCAGAAGTCCTGTGTTGACTACCTTTAAATTAATAATGTAACAGTCAATATCAACTCATGCTAAGCTCATAGGATGTCTGAGGGCAAAATGATTTGTTAAAGGTCAGACTACTTATGCTAGTGGAATCCATGGAAGACAAAGAATAGAATAAAGAAAGCTTCCTGAACCAATGTGTATATAAGTCCCACCTAATAACACTAACAAATCAATTTAGTGTTCATTTAAAGCATCACTTCATGAGAATTTAACAAACTTATATTGCTCGGGTAATGTTCTTTGTTTGAGATAGAGCAGATGCTTCGAGTTATGTGTAAAAGATTAATTATAGACACAAGCGTAAACGTTTATACAATCTACAGTGAAACAGTGAGAAATGTCTATCAAAAGTAGATGACAGGGCTGAACTGACTTTAAAAGGTTGTTCTTTTGCAGAAACGGCATGCCCTAATTCATTAGAGCACATAACATTTTCACTACTGACCTAGTTTAGGGTTTAAACACATGGGTAAAGACCTACTCAGATGTTGCAAAGATTGCAGCCTTCAAGCAGAAAACTGAGAGACTTCTGTTCCTGGTTGGCTCATTGGCAGGGCTGGACTGGGAGATCAGACAAGCCCGGGAAATATTTGAAGACCTGCCTCAGCACCCCCCCAGAAACCACCTCCACCCCTGGCCCCTGCCCCCCAACCCCGCTTTCACACCCCTACCTTGCCTAGGGACACTTGTCGGCAGCTACAGGCCCCCACGCCCTCATCAGGAGCAGAGAAGCCATGAAGAAACGCACTACACATGTGCACAAGACTTGCTCCATGGCCTCCCTGATTAATGTGGCCCAATGACGACCGCAGACTGCCAGAAAAAGTCCCCAGTATCCTGGTGGGCCAATCCGGCACTGCTCATTGGTCATGCCCTGCTAGGGACTGGGAATGCTTGTGGATCCCAAGCTAGGGTAATATAAAAATGAGTTAATGAGAGTCAATAATGCAACAATGTCATGTTCTAATTTGTTACAACTTGTAATGTTTGTGTTATTGGCTCTAAGCTACAATTTTTACATTGGTAAAGTGTAAATTGCACAGAAATTTAAATACCTGTTTTGATATTCTGTAGCCAGTAGTGTCTCTCGGTGACTACTGACGCCATCTTGGATTTGACCATTGTAGTTTTGTTCCAACTTTTCTCGCAGCGTTTGCACTTCCTGTTCATACATATTGCGAATGGCAAGGATTTCATTCTCAAGACGACATTTTGTAGATAAACCATCAGCCTGTGCGGAGCAAATCAGAGTGTTATAGTGATGATCCAAGAGGAATGTGTAAGTGTGCTATAATTCATTAGAGCAAGTCATTTTAACACTAGCGACACCACAGCTCTATGTGTTATATCCCTACGCTCTGTGTTTTACCGGTCACCCAATCAACAGTGTTAGTTGTACTGCTAGTTTGTGTTACTAGCAATGTTTATTGGGACAGCAACAGCTTCTGCTAATAGTTAGCAGTGTTCTGAGGCTCCCTGAACAGTACTTTATCTATATGTTTAACACCCTCAAACGTTCGGTGTTGCTAGTGTTAAAATTACATACTCGACGGTGCATGTCATTTTTTTAGATTATTATGGTCATTTAATTATAATACTTATTTTGGGCCAGATTACAAGTGGAACTGTAAGGGGCCGATTTATCAATGTCTGTCCGACATGATACGCTGTAGCGTATCATGTCCGACAGACATCGCTGAATGACGACAGCATAAGCTGTCGGCATTTAACATTGCACAAGCAGTTTACTAGAACTGCTTGTGCAATGCCGCCCTGTGCAGATTCAAGGCCAATCAGCCGCTAGCAGCGGGTGTCAATCAGCCCGATCCTATAGGATTGGGGCGGATTGCAGACCGCAGCCTCAGAGACAACGGACCAGTTATGGAGCAGGGGTCTTTAGACCACTGCTTCATAATTGCTGTTTCCGGCGAGCCTGAGGGCTCGCGCAAAAAAAGGGGCATCAAGCTCCATTAGGAGTTTGATAATTCGGCCCCCATATATCACTTGCACTCCACTGAGTAATACCAGCGCACGCTAATGTGCGTTGGCATTGCAAGTTAAGCACAATGTGACCGTGAGCTCGCATTCTCTTTGCTGGGAAGCATTGCGCTCATGAGAGGGTGCTTCCATAGGCTTCAATGACAATGGGAGCCTCATTCTGATGCCATCAGAGGGCTCATTTCCATTGAGCCGTAATTCGTTTTGCTTGCTCTCGCAAACCGATAAATATGCTGTCGGAAACAATTTCATTTATCGACTGTTTCCAATTGCGCGATATACCTCAATATTGGCAGCCGGAGTCCGGCTGACGAAAAAATCTTTGCGTCCCATAGAAAGTAATAGAAGATGTTTGTCAATAAATTATACCAGGTTTCCAATGAAAGCGCAAACCGTTAAAACACTGTCGGAGGCTGTCGATACATTGAGAAATATTACACCCAGCTCAACTAAGTGTAAAAGAGGAAAATTGTGCTTTTTGAGACCTATTTTTTATTGAAATGATATAACTTGAAATAATGCAAGTGTTTTAAAGGGACACTGAACCCAATTTTTTTATTTTGTTATTCAGATAGAGCATGCAATTTACTCCTATTATCAAATTTTCTTCATTCTCTTGGTATCTTTATTTGAAAAGCAAGAATGTAAGTTTAGTTGCCAGCCCATTTTTGGTGAACAACCTGGGTTGTTCTTGCTGATTGGTGGATTAATTTAACCAACCAATAAACAAGTGCTATCCAGGGTCCTGAACTAAAAAAATAGCTTAGATGCCTTCCTCCTTTTTCCAATAAAGATAGCAAGAAAATTTGATAATAGGAGTAAATTAGAAAGTTGCTTAAAATTGCATGCTCTATCTGGATCACGAAAGAAAAAATGTGGGTTCAGTGTCCCTTTAATGTAGAAATAAATTGTTATAAGTAATATTTATTGATGTCTCATGTATAGGAATAGTTGAACTTATATTCTAATAGAAATATCAGTATATATTTAAATATAATAATATATGCAAGAACATATCTACAGAATTCAAACTAGACCTATGCCTAGGGCAGCAGTACATATTACTTATATTTATGAAGTGGTCAATATAATTATATTAAAAAATAGTATTTGATTATTGTTAAAAATATGTATTATAAATAAGTGTATCTTTATTTTTCTTGAGGTGATCACAAGTAAGGAGCACGGACGTTAAACGTAAATTCTATAGCGTAAGGTCGTGTTACCTTAGCAACTAATTGATTTTCAAGAAATCCAACGTCAGATGGAAGCGTTAACACAACGTTAACTTACAGCTACACTAAAAGAGCAACTGCCCGCAATGCGCAAAATATTTCAATGGAAACCTGGTAATAAAATGGAGCCGTAAATTACTTTTAGCTGTCTGTAGCTTACGGCTCCATGGAAGCGAGCCAAGAGACGGCATCAGAACCTAAGCACAGCTAAGGGTGTAAGTAGCGCATCGATGGCAGAAAAAATATTAAAATATATGTACAGTATATGCTTATATACATATTTATGCCTTATACACATTAATATTAACACATAAATATACAAGGATATACATTTATATTTACAGGGAACACACAGTTTCCATAAACCGCAATGTAAAAGGCACTTTTCAGTGCCGTTTTTTTTTTCTAACACCTTTTTTTTGTTTTGTTTTTTTTTTAAAAAAAGAAAGAAAACAAACACTTGATTTTAGTGGCATTTGGGGGACATTTATAAAATTAACCAGTGATCTAAACACCCCACTCCCGCCAACTTTACCCCCAAAGTACTGGCTAGTGCAGTTATTTTATTTAAAAATAAAAATGGTACAATTTTTTTTTTAATAAAATACACTACCCTGTATATCTTGGGTATTTGGGGCACATTTATAAAATTAACCAGAGATCTGATCTCTGGTTAATTTTATAAGCGCTAATTGCTACCGCAAGCTCGCAATAGCAATAACCAGCCACCCGCTTGTAACGGCTGATTATTTATCTCATGCCCGTAAATGGTCAAATTTGCCCATTTGCGGGTGCAAGATAAATAATCAGCCATTATAAATAAATTAGCGATACACTTGTAATCTAGCCCTTTTTTAGTTAAAAATGTTGTGGATGTTAAAGCTATATAAGCATACTGTATATATTAGGCATTCTTAAGAAACTTTCAGTTTTTTATGTAAGGTAAATTATAAATAGATTTTAGGACTATAATCTACCAACTGAGTATAAATTACAACCTTTTGCATTATTTCTATTGTAAACTCTGTCAGACACTATCAGACTAATTTTCATTTTGAAATAAACAAAATATGAGAAGTTTCATTAACTATATTGCAATTATTATGCTTGGTAATATGTAACACAATTATATTTTTCTATTATTTTTTTAACCTATCCTTACATGAAATCCTCCATTTCCAACTGGTAATAAAATCCTACACTCTTTTTTTAGATGAACAACAACATAAAAACACTTTGATAACAAAGGAAAAGTATCAGTTGTTAAAAAACAAGTATTTTGCATATCAACCTGGTTTCTAAGAAAAATCTTATTCTAATTTCCATATTATTAATTTAATAATCAGTCTGACAGAGGTGACATCAGAGTCCATGAATAAGCTTTCGAACCATGCACTTAACTTTCTATACTCAAATTCAAATGAAACTTTCAATAGTGAATACTTTAATTGATTCAGGGTAAAATCTGTGTAATAATATTTTAATTTCCATAGAACTCTATGGCAGCAGTGTTTGCAACAATGTATAACACTGTTACAAATAATTTTGCAAAACACTGCTAAAGACACATGCACATTATTGAGCTTCTATGAGCCCATGTTCTAAATTTTGTCTCAACGCATAAAAATGCTGGACCCAGCATCACTTCCGGTGATGTGACATCAGCTGTTGGAGGTGTGTGGCACTCACTGCGCATGCGCAAATGGCCCAACCTCCAAAAATCAGATGTTTAAGTCGAAGCAAAGGGTCGAGGAATTCTATGGACATTAAACAACTTCATGTGGCTCCACGAAATATAATGGTAGACAACCGTTGCATGAAGTTGTTTAATGGAATGCACCCTATACTGTAACTATTGTTAATTTGGGTTTACCATATTTTATTATATTTTTTAAGGCAACTTACCTGTCGAAATCATGGACCCTATGATGCAGATTATTCAGCTGATCGTGAGGAGTTGGGCCGAGTGCGCATGCGCGGTGAGCATTGTGTACGCATGCGCAATGAAGTCAAATGTCCATAGAATGCCTTGATCCTTTGCCTCGACTTAAACAGCTGATTTTGGGAGGTTGGGCCATTTGCACATGCGCAGTAAGTGCCACACGCCTCCAAAAGCTGATGTCACGTCACCGGAAGTGATGCGGGTCCAGAATTTTTATGTGTCAAGACAATATTTAGAACACCCACCTAGATTTTCTTTTCAACACAGGATACCAGTCCAAGAAAACAAAACACATTTTAGAATAGAAGTAAATTCTAAAATTGTTTAAAATTGCATGTTCTGTCCATATCAGGAAAGTTTAATTTTAACTTTAGTAAGCCTATAAGTAGGCCATATTGTGAGTGGAGTGCAAATTTTTGTGCGCATTCGTTAAGGGGTTTATCATGGGTGTTTGCGCGCATCAGGCTTGGCGCTGGTATTACGAGTTGATAGTAAATGTAATCGCTTGAGCGCAATCGCGATTTACACTAGAATCTAGATTGATTACCACATCTGCAGTGCTCTGGTTAAATGGACATTAAACACTTTGAGATGGTAATATAAAATGATAAATCATATATATATATATATATATATATATATATATATATATATATATATATATATATAAAATAAAGAATGGGCATGAAGGGCACTCTCAGTGTATTTTAAAGAACCACATAAATCATTTTATTCAGATTCTCAATTAGTCATCAAAGACAGAGTCGACGTTTCGGCTCACATGAGAGCCTTCTTCAAGACAAAATAAATCTTACTTCAGCTCGTTGCCATACTCACAAACAGGAAATGTACTATCATTTATATATATAGACTTAAAAAATGATGCACTCTCAGGTCTTTGTGAAAAAAGCTTCAGTTTAATGAAACGTTTTCGGGGACAACCTCCCCTTCGTCATCATAACAATAAGTGATAAAATTCAAACTTAAATACTTAAGTGAACAAACAATTATACACACCTGTGATGACACTCAGTGTTAACAACATTACCTCGTGTAGAACGCACGCCCTGCGTGTCATTAGCATACCCCAGCCGGAAGTAATTACATATTCACTTACTATCGTTCTCTATCTGTGATTAACCTCATGTAGAACGAACGCCATGCGTGTCATAAGCACACCCCAACCGGAAGTAATTACATAGTCACTTACTATCGGTCTCTATCTGCGATTAACTTGTCCCAACCGGAAGTAAAGGTGTGTTTTAATCCATAGCTGGGCATGTAACACTCAAGCCAAGTGACGTGCATGGACTGCTATACAGTGATTTGTGTCTACGCTCTATTTTTGAGTGAACTTGGATTGCTATACAGAGATCTGACCCTTCTTGTAGTGAGAAGGTTGTCAATAGGCTCTGAAATAACACTCCTCCATAGGGTCCTGTGATATTGGCTATGGATTAACTCTGTTATGGATGATTAACTAGTGATATATTACCAACCTGTAGATGCCATTGAATGTATATGTGTAAAATAACCACAGGGTAGAATTTTGTGACGTAAGCTTCGATCCGCCAGACTCAGTCAGACACAGATCGATTCTTACGTCACTCCAGATGTTCCACACAAGTTCGGCACAATCTGACTACTTTTGCTAGTTATCAAATGACTAGCAGGTACTCTCTGCACTTTTCCGGACAAGCGTACCTGGTTTTCAATCCGCCGCCCTGGAGGCGGCGGATCCCATAGGAATCAATGGGAGTCTGACCATAGCGAAAGTTCATGTTCGCTGCTGCCCGATATCTCATTGATTCCTATGGGAGATGTCTGCACCTAACACCCTAACATGTACCCCGATTCTAAACACCCCTAATCTGTCCCCCCTACACCGCCGCAACTAAATTAAGTTATTACCCCTAAACCGCCGCTCCCGGAGCCCACCGCCACTCTAATAAACTTATTAACCCCTAAACCGCCGCTCCTAGACCCTGCCGCAACTATAATAAATGCATTAACCCCTAAACTGCCACTCCCGGAGCCCACCGCCACCTACATTATACCTAGTAACCCCTATCCTGCCCCCCCTATACCGCCACCACCTATAATAAATTTATTAACCCCTATCCTGCCGATCCCGGACCACGCCGCAACTAAATTGTTTAACCCCTAAACCGCCGCTCCCGGACCCCGCCACCTATATTAAACTTATTAACCCCTAATCTGCCCCCCCTACACCGTCGCCACCTATAATAAATTTATTAACCCCTATCCTGCCCCCCCTACGCCGTCGCCACTATAATAAAGTTATTAACCCCTAAACCTAAGTCTAACCCTAACCCTAACACCCACCTAACTTAAATATTAATTAAATACATCTAAATAAATATTATTCTTATTAACTAAATTAATCCTATTTAAAACTAAATACTTACCTATAAAATAAACCCTAATATAGCTACAATATAACTAATAATTATATTGTAGCTATTTTAGGATTTATTTTTATTTTACAGGCAAATTTCAATTTCTTTTAACTAGGTACAATAGCTATTAAATAGTTATTAACTATTTAATAGCTACCTAGTTAAAATAAAGACAAATTTACCTGTAAAATAAATCCTAACCTAAGTTACAACTACACCTAACACTACACTATCATTAAATTAATTAAATAAATTAGCTACAAATAACTACAATTAAATACAATTAAATAAACTAACTAAAGTACAAAAAATAAAAAAACTAAGTTACAAAAAATAAAAAAAGTTACAAACATTTTAAAAATATTACAACAATTTTAAGCTACTTACACCTAATCTAAGCCCCCTAATAAAATAACAAAGCCCCCCAAAATAAAAAAATGCCCTACCCTATTCTAAATTACGAAAGTTAACAGCTCTATTACCTTACCAGACCTTAAAAGGGCCTTTTGCGGGGCATGCCCCAAAGTATACAGCTCTTTTGCCTGTAAAAAAAAAATACAACCCCCCCAACATTAAAACCCACCACCCACACACCCCTACTCTAACCCAAACCCCCCTTAAATAAACCTAACACTACCCCCCTGAAGATCATCCTACCTTTAGCCGTCTTCAGCCAGCCGACCACCGATGGAACAGAAGAGGACATCCGCAGCGGCCGAAGTCATCATCCAAGGGGCGCTGAAGAAGTCTTCCATCCAATTGAAGTCATCATCCAAGGAGCGCTGAAGAAGTCTTCCATCCGATTGAAGTCATCATCCAATTAGCCAATCAGATTAAGCTCGCATTCTATTGGCTGTTCGGATCAGCTAATAGAATGCAAGCTCAATCTCACTGGCTGATTGGATCAGCCAATCGGATTGAACTTCAATCTGATTGGCTGATTCAATCAGCCAATCAGATTTTTCCTACCTTAATTCCGATTGGCTGATAGAATCCTATCAGCCAATCGGAATTGAGGGACGCCATCTTGGATGACGTCACTTAAAGGAACCATCATTCGTCGGGAAGTCATCGGTGGAAGAAGATGGCTCCGCGTCGGCTCGTCTGAAGATGGCTCCACTCCGCTCCAGATGGATGAAGATTGAAGACGCAGCCTGGATGATGACTTCAATCGGATGGAAGACTTCTTCAGCGCCCCTTGGATGATGACTTCAATCGGATGGAAGACTTCTTCAGCGCCCCTTGGATGATGACTTTGCTGCGGATGTCCTCTTCTGTTCCATCGGTGGTCGGCTGGCTGAAAACGGCTAAAGGTAGGATGATCTTCAGGGGGGTAGTGTTAGGTTTATTTAAGGGGGGTTTGGGTTAGAGTAGGGGTGTGTGGGTGGTGGGTTTTAATGTTGGGGGAGTTGTATTTTTTTTTACAGGCAAAAGAGCTGAATACTTTGGGGCATGCCCCACAAAAGGCCCTTTTAAGGGCTGGTAAGGTAATAGAGCTGTTAACTTTCGTAATTTAGAATAGGGTAGGGCATTTTTTTATTTTGGGGGGCTTTGTTATTTTATTAGGGGGCTTAGATTAGGTGTAAGTAGCTTAAAATTGTTGTAATATTTTTTAAATGTTTGTAACTTTTTATTTTTTATTTTTTGTAACTTAGTTTTTTTTCTTTTTTGTACTTTAGTTAGTTTATTTAATTGTATTTAATTATAGTTATTTGTAGCTAATTTATTTAATTAATTTAATGATAGTGTAGTGTTAGGTTTAATTGTAACTTAGGTTAG
The DNA here is from genome assembly GCF_027579735.1 of Bombina bombina. Classification (NCBI taxonomy): domain Eukaryota; kingdom Metazoa; phylum Chordata; class Amphibia; order Anura; family Bombinatoridae; genus Bombina; species Bombina bombina. The sequence goes on from NC_069504.1 coordinate 1,120,547,276, forward strand.
GATTTATTTTACAGGTAATTTTGTATTTATTTTAGCTAGGTAGTTATTTAATAGTTAATAACTATTTAATAACTATTCTAACTAGCTAAAATAAATACAAAGTTACCTGTAAAATAAATATAAATCCTAAAATAGCTACAATGTAATTATTAATTACATTGTAGCTATCTTAGGGTTTATTTTACAGGTAAGTATTTAGTTTAAATAGGAATAATTTATTTAATGATAGCGTAGTGTTAGGTGTAATTGTAACTTAGGTTAGGATTTATTTTACAGGTAAATCTGTCTTTATTTTAACTAGGTAGCTATTAAATAGTTAATAACTATTTAATAGCTATTGTACCTAGTTAAAATAAATTGAAATTTGCCTGTAAAATAAAAATAAATCCTAAAATAGCTACAATAAAATTATTAGTAATATTGTAGCTATATTAGGGTTTATTTTAAAGGTAAGTATTTAGTTTAAATAGGATTTATTTAGTTTATAAGAGTTATAATATTTATATGTATTTAATTAATATTTAAGTTAGGGGGGTGTTAGGGTTAGGGTTAGACTTAGGTTTAGGGGTTAATAATTTTATTTTAGTGGCGGCGGTGTAGGGGGGCAGGATAGGGGTTAATAAATGTATTATAAGTGGCGACGGTGTAGGGGGGCAGATTAGGGGTTAATAAGTTTAATATAGGTGGCGGCGGGGTCCGGGAGCAGCGGTTTAGAGGTTAAACAATTTATTTAGTTGCGGCGGGGTCTGGGATCGGCAGGATAGGGGTTAAAAAATGTATTATAGGTGGTGGCGGTATGGGGGGGCAGGATAGGGGTTACTAGGTATAATGTAGGTGGCGGTGGGCTCCGGGAGTGGCAGTTTAGGGGTTAATACATTTATTATAGTTGCGGTGGGGTCTAGGAGCAGCGGTTTAGGGGTTAATAAATGTATTTGGTTGCGGGGGGCTTCGGGGGCGCCGGTATAGGGGGTAGAACAGTGTAGTTTAGTGTGGGTGCTTAGTGACAGCTTATCAATAAAGCTGTAGAAAAGCCGAAGAGCAGCGAGATCGGATGAGTGATAACTATCACAGTCCGCTGCTCATCTCCTCGTACTTGGTGCGCGGCTTTTTGACAGCTTTTTTGATAACTTTGGCGAGATTATTCAGGTCCGCGGCGGTGATGGTAGGCGAGCTTAGGCGGGCGTATTGGGCCGGCGAAGGCAGGTAAGTAGACACGTTGATAAGCAGGCCTCATTATATTCACAACAGATGTTTGTAGGTATTGCTTAGATGTGGCACACACAGAGATAACACACAAGATGGGGTTTGTTATACCAGGCATAGAAAGAGCGCTCCTGGCAGGTTCATGGGGTCAATCTTATATATTAAATACATTGTGGCCGAAACCGGAAGTGATGCATTACGTGACCGCCGGAAATTACTGAGCTTGGAACGCAAAGATGGGCGTATCACATGAGGTTAAACACTTAGGTGCAAGACAACATGGCATGTAGTAAGTATATGATGGGAAACATCCCCGAGTACATGTTTATTTATTTACACAATATTCATGCGTGGATGGTACACAATGTTTGTGACAATTTAATTTTAGTAGTTATATACACAGATCGATACCGGAAGTGGGTGAGAGTGAATTTACTTCCGGTTGGGACAAGTTAATCACAAATAGAGAACGATAGTAAGTGAATATGTAATTACTTCCGGTTGGGGTATGCTTATGACACGCATGGAGTGCGTTCTACATGAGGCAATGTTGTTAACACTGAGTGTCATCACAGGTGTGTATAATTGTTTGTTCACTTAAGTATTTAAGTTTGAATTTCATCACTTATTGTCCCCGAAAATGTTTCATTAAACTGAAGCTTTTTTCACAAAGACCTGAGAGTGCATCATTTTTGAAGTCTATTATTGGTATTTTTGCACCCAGGCAGATGTCCGGTTGGAGGGTGATCCTGTTAAATGGACTGTGATATATATATATATATATATATATATATATATATATATATATATATATATATATATATATATATATATATATATATATATATATATATAGTCTGCAATATACTTTCATTATTTATTTTGTCCCCTTTTCCTGTAATTCCATTCTGAAATTGTGAGCTTTTCAGTTCCTTTTAGAAATGGAAGCGCAGAACAAGGTTGTATCCCACACAGCCATTGGCTGCACACTCTAGTGACCTATTTATAACTGTCCCTAATTGGCCACAGCAGAGACGGTAACCTAAGTTACAACATGGCAGCTCCCATTGTTTTATAGGCACTAAAACTTCACACTTATTTTGTCACTATTTAAACAACTAATGAAACTTTATAAAATACATCAACATGTTATTCTCAGACTAATCTTTTCTTTAAATGCGTCATTCTATTTAGCATTTATTTAGGGCCAAATTATGAGTAGAGGGCAAAATTGTGCTTTCACAAGCTCGATATTTGCGCTCCACTCGTAATACCAGCGCTAGTATTATAAGTTCAGCGCAATGCGAGCGCGACCTCACATTCGCACTGCATAGAATCTTTGCACTCACAAGAACGCACTTCCATAAGCTCCAATAGGAGCCTCGTTCTGATGCCGTCAGACATGGCACAGAACCTACCGCAGCGAAGGGCTTAAGTCGCTCAGCGATGGGCAGCAAAGTGCGAATATATATGTGTATATGAATATAAATGGTATAATAGAATAAAGATTTGGGATCCTTTGCAGAATAATGAAAAATAAAAGTTGTGGATGAGAGGGGAAAAAAACAAAAAAAGGGAGAAAGGGTAATAACACAGTCTCTCCACACACCCCCTCCCCCTCTCCCATATTATATCTACATGGTTCAGTTTAAAGAGAAATATTTCCTAATAAAGTCTCTCCCCCCAGGTCATCACTATTCTCAAATAGTACTCTCCAGTCACCAAGTAAATATTACTATTTTTAACCTATATTTTATGCTATTATCCCCATGGCCATCAGATACAATGACAACAAATTTCTATATCTGGCATGTGAGGGGTTAACCTTCCAGGAGATGAAGGGATAATTATTTGCATCTGTGTTGATCTAAATGTAATCAATGTAAGATCATTCAGAAGCGCTTAGCAAATAATTAGCCGACAGATATGCGCATCTCATTGCCTCAGCGACTCGGTGTTACTAAACAGTAATTAAGAGGGAGCATTCCTAAGAGCACAATATTTTTTTCAGATATTAATAGCTATTTTTATTTCACCTGTGTCTATTGCATCCAATTTAATGACATTGAATTTGTTTCTCTAATTTGCATGTTTGAAGAAGAAAAACATCTCTTTCCTGGTGACATATTTACACACAGTGACACATTCACAAATTAGTTTTTTCCCATCAACTGCTGTTAATGAGACCACTTGTGGTGTAAAATAACTATATTTGTGCTCTGCTTAAGGTTAAACATATGTGATAATAGATCACAAAGTAATTGCTCTATATAATAGGGCTGGACTGGGAAATCTGACCGGCCCTGGAAATGTTTAAAGACCGGCCCCAGCCCCCATGGCCCTACCTTCACCCCCTACCACCTTGCCTAGGGCAACTTTTCTGCTGCAGGCCCCCACACCCTCATTAGGGTCAGTCCTAGGGTCACTTTTCTGCTGCCACAGGCTACTGCACCCTCATCAGGAGCAGAGCGGCCTTAAAGAAATGCGCTATGCATGCGCACATCTCTTGCTCCATGACCTTCCAGGATGTGGCCCAACAGTGACGGCAGCCCACTGGCCTGCTGGGAAAAGTTCCTATATCCCAGGGGGGCAATCCAGCACTGCTATTAAAATGAAATGTGCTGTTCGATAGGCAGCAAAAAGGCAGATTGGAACCCAAATCTATCAGCCCCAGTGGTAATACTCTGTGTCCTAATGCGTCCTCAGATCAAGTCCTATGAAAAATTTTACACATAATTATTCCCCTTCAGTGTACACACAAACACATGTATCTGAATATACACAGATACACACATGCACCTGTATATACACACACAGTAGCACCCCTATTTAACAAAGGGCCCTGGTGCAAAATGTTTTGGGGCTCCCCTAAACAGTAATAATGTACATTATTTTGTGTATAATAATGTTGAGAGCATGTGTGTATATGTGGGAACATATATATATATATATATATATATAAAAATATAAATCAGTACTTAAAAAGATTAATACAGCACTAACACTATAAGAGAGACGTCTTGCCAAGGTGTCCAGCCTAAATGTAAACACTCCAATAATCCTCCAGACTCCACACACTGTAGTACCTGAGAGGGAGGCGGCCCACACTGGTCTTTTCCAAATGCAGAGCTTTATTTCAGTTCCTCTCAACCTTTAGTTACCCCCTTGACCCCCCTTAGCATGTAACCCTACGAGCCTAGCTGCTTTGTAGATCACCCTCATGAGAGACGATTTACAACAGTGAAACTCCCGGCAAGGCCCTATACCACTTTGTCTCACGTAATTGTTACCTTATATATTAGACCCATGTTTTAAGGGCTGTGAAATCTGTTGGCGCTCTACAAATAACTGATAATAATAATAATATATATTTAGACATGTATATGGATGTCTCTTTATGTTAAAGCCCCTCGCCAGCCTTATTTTTCTAACACCTGATACCTCATATCTTTGAGCCCTTATAACCTTTTTGCGCAATATTTTACTTATGAGTGTAATTCTACATTTAAAAGTATGTTTGATGTGTTTTGTGACACTTTTTTGACTTGTGTAACAGTGAACCAGAGTTCTGAGGTTGCGGTAATCATTCTAGCATAAATCGCAATTGTGATCACATATTCGCATTTACTTTTAACTTGTAATACGATCAGAATTTAACTTGCACACAAACGGTCGCAAAAACACGATATCGCTTGCGCACAAACAAATAGTGCTCCACTTGTAAACTGGCCCAATGTTTTTGTTCCATTTGGTCCAGTTACGTCCCCCTTAAAGGGACAGTTAAGTCCAAAAAAACTTTCATGATTCGGATATGGCATGTAATTTTAAACAACTTATCAATTTACTTTTATCACCAATTTTGCTTTGTTCCCTTGGTATTCTTTGTTGAAAGCTATTTCTTTATATAGCGATACAAATCTGTTCCTCCTGTGCTGCAGTAACACCTAAATAAACACCTTGCAGTGCAGTAGAACACAACATTCCTCCTATTCCCGATATAAAAGGGATTTATAAAGATTACAGATATGAGGGACATTTGCACATTAAGACATATAGCAGACAGGCCGCAGGGGAAAGACATAAAATGTAACAGAAAGGAATCACATTTGGTTTCTGTTATTAATGTAAATGAACATTAGGTTCTTCAGATATTTCTTGTTTCTCCAGGGAATTTATTATGATTAGGAAGGATAAATGATTTTGATAATATTGTCTCTGCTTACTGCAGTCCCAAATGGAGCTATTACTTGCAAATAGGTTTGTTTTTTTCTCCGAATAATGATGGGAGAACCCATCAAACAAACATCTGCTGCAAGCCTTAAGGATCCTTCCCATTGTACTGCGCAGCCACTCATAGAAAAACATAATGTTCAGCATAAACTGCCCTTTCAGACTGCCTTTTGTATACAAGCGGCACGACAAACAAAGCACACAGGACCGCTGTGTATGTCGCGCTGCGAGGACCATGTTTTTTTTATAATGTGGCTCTACAAAAACAGTTTATTACAGCGCTAATGGCTGCTGAAATGAGACATTTAAAGGACAGCATGGGGTCACAGCTCCTCATGCCCTGAGATATAACAAGAAATATAAAAGTGCAGCTGAACAAAAAAAGGAAACAAACAGTGCAAAAGAAATAGTTTATGATGATGGGTGTTTGGTTGGTACATAAAAACGTAATTGAAAATGATTTTTATTGACTTTCACCTTTATTGTGAGAGATCTTTCACTCAAATGTTAATTTCTATGGGAGATGTCCCTATCAGCGAGTGAGCAAACGATACAGTACCTAGGTATCAGCTGTATAAAACCAGGTTAGTTTAACTTTAAACAGCGCAATATTTTTCATGCAAAAACTATTGTTAACATCTTTACCATTCTCTATTTCCAAACTCCTATCCTCAACACAGAACACTTCATTCTGTTTAAGTTACACATAATCTGAGCATTAGTACAGATAGAGGGCGCTAAGATCAGTTACATATAAAGGGTCTTTAGCTGAGCATTAGTACAGATAGAGGGCGCTAAGATCAGTTACATATAAAGCGTCTTTGGCTGAGCATTAGTACAGATAGAGGGCGCTAACATCAGTTACATATAAAGGTTCTTTGGCTAAACATTAGTACAGATAGAGGGCGCTAACATCAGTTACATATAAAGCGTCTTTAGCTGAGCATTAGTACAGATAGAGAGCGCTAACATCAGTTACATATAAAGCGTCTTTAGCTGAGCATTAGTGCAGATAGAGGGCGCTAACATCAGTTACATATAAAGCGTCTTTGGCTGAGCATTAGTACAGATAGAGGGCGCTAACATCAGTTACATATAAAGAGTCTTTGGCTGAGCATTAGTACAGATAGAGGGCGCTAACATCAGTTACATATAAAGGGTCTTTGGCTGAGCATTAGTACAGATAGAGGGCGCTAAGATCAGTTACATATAAAGGGTCTTTAGCTGAGCATTAGTACAGATAGAGGGCGCTAAGATCAGTTACATATAAAGCGTCTTTGGCTGAGCATTAGTACAGATAGAGGGCGCTAACATCAGTTACATATAAAGAGTCTTTGGCTGAGCATTAGTACAGATAGAGGGCGCTAACATCAGTTACATATAAAGCGTCTTTGGCTGAGCATTAGTACAGATAGAGGGCGCTAACATCAGTTACATATAAAGAGTCTTTAGCTGAGCATTAGTACAGATAGAGGGCGCTAACATCAGTTACATATAAAGTGTCTTGGGCTGAGCATTAGTACAGATAGAGGGCGCTAACATCAGTTACATATAAAGCGTCTTTGGCTGGGCATTAGTACAGATAGAGGGCGCTAACATCAGTTACATATAAAGCGTCTTTGGCTGAGCATTAATACAGATAGAGGGCGCTAACATCAGTTACATATAAAGAGTCTTTAGCTGAGCATTAGTACAGATAGAGGGCGCTAACATCAGTTACATATAAAGCGTCTTTAGCTGAGCATTAGTACAGATAGAGAGCGCTAACATCAGTTACATATAAAGAGTCTTTGGCTGAGCATTAGTACAGATAGAGGGCGCTAACATCACTTACATATAAAGGGTCTTTGGCTGACCATTAGTACAGATAGGGGGCGCTAACATCAGTTACATATAAAGTGTCTTTGGCTGAGCATTAGTACAGATAGAGGGCGCTAACATCAGTTACATATAAAGAGTCTTTCGCTGAGCATTAGTACAGATAGAGGACGCTAACATCAGTTACATATAAAGGGTCTTTGGCTGAGCATTAGTACAGATAGAGGGCGCTAACATCAGTAACATATAAAGTGTCTTTGGCTCAGCATTAGTACAGATAGAGGGCGCTAACATCAGTTACATATAAAGGGTCTTTGGCTGAGCATTAGTACAGATAGAGGGCGCTAACATCAGTTACATATAAAAGGTTTTTGGCTGAGCATTAGTACAGATAGAGGGCGCTAACATCAGTTACATATAAAGCGTCTTTGGCTGAGCATTAGTACAGATAGAGGGCGCTAACATCAGTTACATATAAAGGGTATTTGGCTGAGCATTAGTACAGATAGAGGGCGCTAACATCAGTTACATATAAAGCGTCTTTGGCTGAGCATTAGTACAGATAAAGAGCGCTAACATCAGTTACATATAAAGGGTGTTTGGCTGAGCATTAGTACAGATAGAGGGCGCTAACATCAGTTACATATAAAGCGTTGTTGGCTGAGCATTAGTACAGATAGAGGACGCTAACATCAGTTACATATAAGGGGTATTTGGCTGAGCATTAGTACAGATAGAGGACGCTAACATCAGTTATATATAAAGGGTCTTTGGCTGAGCATTAGTACAGATAGAGGGCGATAACATCAGTTACATATAAAGGGTCTTTGGCTAAACATTAGTACAGATAGAGGGCGCTAACATCAGTTACATATAAAGCGTCTTTGGCTGAGCATTAGTACAGATAGAGGGCGCTAACATCAGTTACATATAAAGGGTCTTTAGCTGAGCATTAGTACAGATAGAGGGCGCTAACATAAGTTACATATAAAGGGTCTTTGGCTGAGCATTAGTACAGATAGAGGGCGATAACATCAGTTACATATAAAGGGTCTTTGGCTGAACATTAGTACAGATAGAGGGCGCTAACATCAGTTACATATAAAGCGTCTTTAGCTGAGCATTAGTACAGACAGAGGGCGCTAACATCAGTTACATATAAAGCGTCTTTGGCTGAGCATTAGTACAGATAGAGGGCGCTAACATCAGTTACATATAAAGCGTCTTTGGCTGAGCATTAGTACAGATAGAGGGCGCTAACATCAGTTACATATAAAGTGTCTTTGACTGAGCATTAGTACAGATATAGGGCGCTAACATCAGTTACATATAAAGTGTCTTTAGCTGAGCATTAGTACAGATAGAGGGCGCTAACATCAGTTACATATAAAGCGTCTTTGCCTGAGCATTAGTACAGATAGAGGGCGCTAAGATCAGTTACATATAAAGGGTCTTTGGCTGAGCATTAGTACAGATAGAGGGCGCTAACATCAGTTACATATAAAGCATCTTTGGCTGAGCATTAGTACAGATAGAGGGCGCTAACATCAGTTACATATAAAGAGTCTTTGGCTGAGCATTAGTACAGATAGAGGGTGCTAACATCAGTTACATATAAAGCGTCTTTGGCTGAGCATTAATACAGATAGAGGGCGCTAACATCAGTTACATATAATGGGTCTTTGGCTGAGCATTAGTACAGATAGAGGGCGCTAACATCAGTTACATATAAAGGGTCTTTGGCTGAGCATTAGTACAGATAGAGGGCGCTAGCATCAGTTACATATAAAGCGTCTTTGGCTGAGCATTAGTACAGATAGAGGGCGCTAACATCAGTTACATATAAAGCGTCTTTGGCTGAGCATTAGTACAGATAGAGGGCGCTAACATCAGTTACATATAAAGCATCTTTTGCTGAGCATTAGTACAGATAGAGGGCGCTAACATCAGTTACATATAAAGCGTCTTTGGCTGAGCATTAATACAGATAGAGTGCGCTAACATCAGTTACATATAAAGAGTCTTTGGCTGAGCATTAGTACAGATAGAGGGCGCTAACATCAGTTACATATAAAGAGTCTTTGGCTGAGCATTAGTACAGATAGAGGGCACTAACATCAGTTACATATAAAGGTTCTTTGGCTAAACATTAGTACAGATAGAGGGCGCTAACATCAGTTACATATAAAGTGTCTTTGGCTGAGTATTAGTACAGATAGAGGGCGCTAACATCAGTTACATATAAAGCGTCTTTGGCTGAGCATTAGTACAGATAGAGGGCGCTAACATCAGTTACATATAAAGGGTCTTTGGCTGAGCATTAGTACAGATAGAGGGCGCTAACATCAGTTACATATAAAGCGTCTTTGGCTGAGCATTAGTACAGATAGAGGGCGCTAACATCAGTTACATATAAAGGGTCTTTAGCTGAGCATTAGTACAGATAGAGGGCGCTAACATCAGTTATATATAAAGCGTCTTTGGCTGACCATTAGTACAGATAGAGGGCGCTAACATCAGTGACATATAAAGGGTCTTTAGCTGAGCATTAGTACAGATAGAGGGCGCTAACATCAGTTACATATAAAGCGTCTTTGGCTGAGCATTAGTACAGATAGAGGGCGCTAACATCAGTTACATATAAAGAGTCTTTGGCTGAGCATTAGTACAGATAGAGGGCGCTAACATCAGTTACATATAAAGGGTCTTTGGCTGAGCATTAGTACAGATAGAGGGCGCTAAGATCAGTTACATATAAAGGGTCTTTAGCTGAGCATTAGTACAGATAGAGGGCGCTAAGATCAGTTACATATAAAGCGTCTTTGGCTGAGCATTAGTACAGATAGAGGGCGCTAACATCAGTTACATATAAAGAGTCTTTGGCTGAGCATTAGTACAGATAGAGGGCGCTAACATCAGTTACATATAAAGCGTCTTTGGCTGAGCATTAGTACAGATAGAGGGCGCTAACATCAGTTACATATAAAGAGTCTTTAGCTGAGCATTAGTACAGATAGAGGGCGCTAACATCAGTTACATATAAAGTGTCTTGGGCTGAGCATTAGTACAGATAGAGGGCGCTAACATCAATTACATATAAAGCGTCTTTGCTGGGCATTAGTACAGATAGAGGGCGCTAACATCAGTTACATATAAAGCGTCTTTGGCTGAGCATTAATACAGATAGAGGGCGCTAACATCAGTTACATATAAAGAGTCTTTAGCTGAGCATTAGTACAGATAGAGGGCGCTAACATCAGTTACATATAAAGTGTCTTTGGCTGAGCATTAGTACAGATAGAGGGCGCTAACATCAGTTACATATAAAGCGTCTTTGGCTGAGCATTAGTACAGATAGAGGGCGCTAACATCAGTTACATATAAAGCGTCTTTGGCTGAGCATTAATACAGATAGAGGGCGCTAACATCAGTTACATATAAAGAGTCTTTGGCTGAGCATTAGTACAGATAGAGGGCGCTAACATCACTTACATATAAAGGGTCTTTGGCTGACCATTAGTACAGATAGAGGGCGCTAACATCAGTTACATATAAAGTGTCTTTGGCTGAGCATTAGTACAGATAGAGGGCGCTAACATCAGTGACATATAAAGGGTCTTTAGCTGAGCATTAGTACAGATAGAGGGCGCTAACATCAGTTACATATAAAGCGTCTTTGGCTGAGCATTAGTACAGATAGAGGGCGCTAACATCAGTTACATATAAAGAGTCTTTGGCTGAGCATTAGTACAGATAGAGGGCGCTAACATCAGTTACATATAAAGCGTCTTTGGCTGAGCATTAGTACAGATAGAGGGCGCTAAGATCAGTTACATATAAAGGGTCTTTGGCTGAGCATTAGTACAGATAGAGGGCGCTAACATCAGTTACATATAAAGCATCTTTGGCTGAGCATTAGTACAGATAGAGGGCGCTAACATCAGTTACATATAAAGAGTCTTTGGCTGAGCATTAGTACAGATAGAGGGTGCTAACATCAGTTACATATAAAGCGTCTTTGGCTGAGCATTAATACAGATAGAGGGCGCTAACATCAGTTACATATAATGGGTCTTTGGCTGAGCATTAGTACAGATAGAGGGCGCTAACATCAGTTACATATAAAGGGTCTTTGGCTGAGCATTAGTACAGATAGAGGGCGCTAGCATCAGTTACATATAAAGCGTCTTTGGCTGAGCATTAGTACAGATAGAGGGCGCTAACATCAGTTACATATAAAGCGTCTTTGGCTGAGCATTAGTACAGATAGAGGGCGCTAACATCAGTTACATATAAAGCATCTTTTGCTGAGCATTAGTACAGATAGAGGGCGCTAACATCAGTTACATATAAAGCGTCTTTGGCTGAGCATTAATACAGATAGAGGGCGCTAACATCAGTTACATATAAAGAGTCTTTGGCTGAGCATTAGTACAGATAGAGGGCCCTAACATCAGTTACATATAAAGAGTCTGGCTGAGCATTAGTACAGATAGAGGGCACTAACATCAGTTACATATAAAGGTTCTTTGGCTAAACATTAGTACAGATAGAGGGCGCTAACATCAGTTACATATAAAGTGTCTTTGGCTGAGTATTAGTACAGATAGAGGGCGCTAACATCAGTTACATATAAAGCGTCTTTGGCTGAGCATTAGTACAGATAGAGGGCGCTAACATCAGTTACATATAAAGGGTCTTTGGCTGAGCATTAGTACAGATAGAGGGCGCTAACATCAGTTACATATAAAGCGTCTTTGGCTGAGCATTAGTACAGATAGAGGGCGCTAACATCAGTTACATATAAAGGGTCTTTAGCTGAGCATTAGTACAGATAGAGGGCGCTAACATCAGTTATATATAAAGCGTCTTTGGCTGACCATTAGTACAGATAGAGGGCGCTAACATCAGTGACATATAAAGGGTCTTTAGCTGAGCATTAGTACAGATAGAGGGCGCTAACATCAGTTACATATAAAGAGTCTTTGGCTGAGCATTAGTACAGATAGAGGGCGCTAACATCAGTTACATATAAAGGGTCTTTGGCTGAGCATTAGTACAGATAGAGGGCGCTAACATCAGTTACATATAAAGGGTCTTTGGCTGAGCATTAGTACAGATAGAGGACGCTAACATCAGTTACATATAAAGGGTCTTTGGCTGAGCATTAGTACAGATAGAGGGCACTAACATCAGTTACATATAAAGAGTCTTTGGCTGAGCATTAATACAGATAGAGGGCGCTAACATCAGTTACATATAAAGAGTCTTTAGCTGAGCATTAGTACAGATAGAGGGCGCTAATATCAGTTACATATAAAAGGTCTTTGGCTCAGCATTAGTACAGATAGAGGGCGCTAACATCAGTTACATATAAAGAGTCTTTGGCTGAGCATTAGTACAGATAGAGGGCGCTAACATCAGTTACATATAAAGGGTCTTTGGCTGAGCATTAGTACAGATAGAGGGCACTAACATCAGTTACATATAAAGAGTCTTTGGCTGAGCATTAGTACAGATAGAGCGCGATAACATCAGTTACATATAAAGGGTCTTTGGCTAAACATTAGTACAGATAGAGGGCGCTAACATCAGTTACATATAAAGGGTCTTTGGCTGAGCATTAGTACAGATAGAGGGCGCTAACATCAGTTACATATAAAGGGTCTTTAGCTGAGCATTAGTACAGATAGAGGGCGCTAACATCAGTTACATATAAAGGGTCTTTGGCTGACCATTAGTACAGATAGAGGGTGCTAACATCAGTTACATATAAAGTGTCTTTGGCTGAGCATTAGTACAGATAGAGGGCGCTAACATCAGTAACATATAAAGTGTCTTTGGCTGAGCATTAGTACAGATAGAGGGCGCTAACATCAGTTACATATAAAGCGTCTTTGGCTGAGCATTAGTACAGATAGAGGGCGCTAACATCAGTTACATATAAAGCATCTTTGGCTGAGCATTAGTACAGATAGAGGGCGCTCTATCAGCCAATCAGCCAATAGAATGCAAGCTCAATCCAATTGGGTGATTGGATCAGCCAATAGGATTGAACTGCTATCCTATTGGCTGATTGCATCAGCCAATAGGATTTTTTCTACCTTAATTCCGATTTGCTGATAGAATTCTATCAGCCAATCGGAATCTAAGGGACGCCATCTTGTATAACGTCACTTAAAGGTAAATTAATTCAGCTTTAGTCGTCGGATGAAGAGGATGCTCCGCGTCGGATGTCTTGAAGATGGACCCGCTCCGCGCCAGATGGATGAAGATAGAAGATGCCATCTGGATGAAGACTTCTGCCCGTCTGGAGGACTTTGGCCTGGCTTGGATGAAGACTTCTCCCGGTAAGTCGATCTTCAGGGGGTTAGTGTTAGGTTTTTTTAATGGTGTTTTGAGTGGGTTTTATTTTTAGGTTAGGGTTTGGGCGGCAAAAGAGCTAACTGCCCTGCACTGATTACTTTGGGGCAATGCCCCGCAAAAGGCCCTTTTAAGGGCTATTGGTAGTTTAGTTTAGGCTAGCGGGGTTTTTTTTATTTTGGGGGGACTATTTAAATTTTAATAGGGCTATTAGATTAGGTGTAATTAGTTTAAATATCTGTAATTTGTTTATTATTTTCTTTAATTTAGTGGGGGGGGGTTGTACTTTAGCTAATTTAATTTAATTTAGGTAATTGTATTTAATTTAGTTAATTTATTTAATTATACTGTAGTGTTAGGTGTTATTGTAACTTAGGCTAGGTTTTATTTTACAGGTACTTTTGTATTTATTTTAGCTATGTAGTTATTAAATAGTTAATAATTATGTAATAACTATTCTACCTAGTTAAAATAAATACAAACTTGCCTGTAAAATAAAAATAAACCCTAAGATAGCTACAATGTAACTATTAGTTATATTGTAGCTAGCTTAGGGTTTATTTTACAGGCAAGTATTTAGTTTTAAATAGGAATAATTTAGTTAATGATAGTAATTTTATTTAGATTTATTGTAATTATATTTAAGTTAGGGGGTGTTCTATACTTTAGTTGGGTGACAAACCTAGAGGGGAAAGTAGTATTTTCTTTTCCTCTACATAAAAGGTTATTAACCTAAGACTAAAATACATCTATAGGCCTAGCATAATAGCTCAATAACTAGGCCTCTTGCTAATTATACTCCTACTGGAAAATAACTATATTCCCAATAATATACCATTAGGTTAAGGGAATCTTATAAGAGTTGTATTATACTCAGAGCAAGAAAGTAAGTTTAAGACAGATAAACTAGGTTTTGGTCAGAGGTGTTCCATGAAGAGTATATGAGGAGGAAAGCTTCTCCAAAAGCACAAAGGTACTTTACCAGTAAAAACCCACCTAGGTATAAATAGGGTGAGAAAGGTACATTGTAGGCTTGAAATGCCGTACCTAAAGTTTCCTCAGGGGTTGCAGAGTCCCCTTTAGAATTAATACCCTGCCTAAGGTTAATAGGGTGTATATGGTTCAAAAGTCTAAAAGTGCAAAACTGAAAAGGGTCCCTAGAATTGGGTAAACCTGTTAAAAGAAGCTAATAAAGTTAAGGCATAGCCGATAACATAAATCCTCCTGATCTTTAGGAGCTTAAATTAGTCCAGGGTTAAACATGACTCCAGGATGTTTTGTTTACTAGGCCAAAGTAAATAGACAAATCAGAACTAAAAGGATTCAGGTTTTATATATATTATCCTTTGCAAATGATATAGTTCAGAGTGTTATTAAATTGCACACATTGCCTCTGCATATAGGGTTAGGGTTAGACTTAGGTTTAGGGGTTAATAACTTTACTATAGTGGCGGCGACGTTGGGGATGGCAGATTAGAGGTTAATAAATGTAGGTAGGTTGCGGCGACATTGGGGGCGGCAGATTAGTGGTTAATAAATATAATGTAGGTTTTGGCGATGTTGGGGGCAGCAGATTATGGGTTCATAAGTATAATGTAGGTGGCGGCGGTGTCCGGAGCGGCAGATTAGGGGTTAATAATATAATGTAGGTGTCGGCGATGTCGGAGCGGCAGATTAGGGGTTAATAAGTGTAAGATTAGGGGTGTTTAGACTTGGGGTTCATGTTAGGGTGTTAGGTGTAGACATAAATTTTATTTCCCCATAGGAATCAATGGGGCTGCGTTAAGGAGTTTTACGCTGCTTTTTTGCAGGTGTTAGACTTTCTCTCAGCCGGCTCTCCCCGTTGATTCCTATGGGGAAATCGTGCACTAGCACGCATGACCAGCTCACCGGTGACTTAAGCAGCGCTGGTATTGGAGTGCGGTAATGAGCAAAATTTTGCTCAACGTTCACTTCTTTTCTTTTAACGACGGGTTTCTGAAAACTTGTAATACCAGCGCTGCCGGCAAGTGAGCGGTGAGTGAAAACTGCTCGTTAGCACCGCACAGCCTCTAACGCA
This sequence comes from Bombina bombina, assembly GCF_027579735.1. Taxonomy (NCBI): domain Eukaryota; kingdom Metazoa; phylum Chordata; class Amphibia; order Anura; family Bombinatoridae; genus Bombina; species Bombina bombina. Next base: position 1,120,562,949 of record NC_069504.1, read on the forward strand.
AAACTCGTAATCTAGGCCATTATTAGCACATTATTTGATGTTTTATATTGTGAATTTAATGTATTTTTGAAAATATACACTCATTTCAAATCAGATGACTACAACACACTACAAAAAAGTTGGGACAGTCAACTGTATACCACTGTGTAACATCACCTTTTCTTTTAATAACAATTATTAAGCATTTGGGCACTGAAGACATCAGTTGGTTAAGTTTAGCAAGAAGAATTTTGCCCCATTCATCCATTATGGATGTCTTCAGCTGCGCAACTGTACGGGGCCTTCATTGCCTTATTTTGTGCTTCTTAATGTGCCACACATTTTCAATTGGAGACAGGTCAGAACTGCAAGCAGGCCATGCTAGCAACCGCACTATCTGCTTACGCAACCATTCGCTTGTTATCCGGGCAGAATGTGGTTTGGCGTTGTCCTGCTAGAAAATGCAGGGACTTCACCGGAAAAGACGATGTCTAGATGGCAGCATATGTTCCACCAAAATGTATACCTATCTTTCTGCATTAATGGTGCCCTCACAGATGTGCAAGTTACCCATGCCATGGGCACTTACAGACCCCCATACCATGACAGACGCTGGCTTTTGAACCTGATGCTGATAACAGCTTGGATGGTCCTTTTCCTCTTTGGCCCGGAGAACACGATTCCTGTTTTTTCAAAAACCTATTTGAAATGTTGACTCGTCGGACCACAAAACACGATTCCACTGTGCTACTGTCCATCTCAGATGAGACCGAGCCCAGAGAAGTCGGCAGCACTGCTGGACTGTGTTGATGTAGGGCTTCTGCTTTGCAAAGTAAAGCCTTAACTTGCATCTGTGGATGCAGCGGAGAATGGTGTTGACTGACAAAGGTTTACCAAAGTATTCCCAAGCCAATGTCAGGAGATCCATTACAAACTCATGACAGTTTTTGAGACAGTGACGTCTGAGGAATCGGAGATCACACGCATAAAGAAGTGTTTTTTCGGCCTTGCCCTTTGCACACCGAGATTTGACCAGATTCCATGGATCTATTAATTATATTTGTGCACTGTAGAAGGTGAAATGCCCAAAATCCTACCGATTTGTCTTTGGGGAATGTTGTTCTCAAAGTGTTGGATTGCCGAGCCTCGACCCATCCTTACTCTTGAAGGATTAGGCCTTTTTTGGAGGCTCCTTATATACTATGATTACACATTTGCCTCACCTGTTTCACATCACATTCTTATTTTAACTTGTCACATCGCTATTAGTCCTAAATTGCCCCTGTCCCAACTTTTTTGGAGTGTGTTGCAGTCATCAAATTTGAAATGAGTGAATATTTTCAAAAATACATTAAATTCATAAAGTAAGACATCAAATAATGTGTTACTAATGTGTTTTCAATATAGTACTGCAACACTCTAAGTTGCTTTGCTTAATTAGCAGTAAGGCTTAGTTTTAAAAATAGCTACTTATTGGATACAGCCCATAGGGAAAGATGGACTGCAGAAAACTACCCTGTAGCAGAATAGATTATATAAAGTATCAGCAGATAAGGTTATGTGCAATTGTACACTTTGATATGCTTGACAAACAAGTTTTAAGCAAGATGGTTAATTTGCATAAAAGATCTTGTACTCTATAAAGTCTCTTTTAGGTTGAATAATGAAAGCAAGGTTTAGTGCACAGCAAGTCCTTAAGTGAGGCAAGAGATGGCAGAGATGGTTTATACCGTTAGTAGCCTGCCAGTATTGTTGAATGCACATTAAGCAGGTAAATATATCAGTATAAATCAGCAGGTGATACGTATAATAGTTATGCAAGACAGAGACTTAGGGTCCTATTTATCAATGTGCGAATGGACATGATACGAAGTAGCGTATCTTGTCCGCTGCACATCGATAAATGCATACGCTGTCGGCATTTATCATTGCACCAGCAGTTCTTGGTTCTTGTTGATTGGCCGCTAGCAGGGGTGTCAATCAACCTGATCGTATTCAATCGGGTTGATTTCTGTCTGCCGCCTCAGAGCAGACGGACAAGCTATGGAGCAGTGGTCTTTAGGCCGTTGCTTCATAACTTCTGTTTCCGGCGAGCCGAAACAAGGAGCATCAAGCACCATACGGAACTTGATAAATATGCTTATTAGTATGATTTTAAGCTGGAGAAGCAAAGTCAGTCAGTAATCCTTAGATCATCAAAGGTATAATGAATTTAGGCAGGTTACTTGCGTTACTGATGTGAAGATACAGTGGAAGGGTCCGGAGTAAGCTGAGAGGAGAGCCGTCCTGGGAAGTGGCGTTCCGAGTTGCCTCTGTAGGGAAGAGGAAGTAAAGCGGGATGAGAGTGCTTACGAGATCCGGCCAGCTGACAGTTCTCAGTAACGGCTGATTCTCAGTGTAGAGTTGCGGTCCGTGATCGCTTGAGGAGTAGGTGATAGCAAGCTTTAGATTACCCAAAGCTTATGGCAAGAAGATCAAACAATGAAGCACAAAGAGCAAGGTCAGTTGCAAAGAATTAGGTTTTGCCATGCCTTTAATAGGGAAAGGTGGTGATGGGCGGAGTACTAGAGGTAAAGGCACAGTAGATGTATTACAAGTACAGAATTGAATTTTCAAATGACTATTTTTTTTTAATTTTTTTTTTTTGGCATTTTCCATACTGTCCCAACTTTTTCGGAATTGGGGTTGTAGGTAAGTTATGGGTAGAATTAGGGTTATAGGTAGTTATATGGTTAGAGCTATAAGTACAGTTAGGGCTAGGCGCTAGGGTTAGGTTTATAGGTAGAGTTAGGGATAGGTTTAGGTTTAGTTTTCGGGTTATGGCTAGAGTTATGGGTAGTGTTAGAATTATAGGTAACTAATGGGTAGGATTAGGGTTATAGGTAGTTATATGATTAGAGCTATAAGTAAAGTTAGGGCTAGGGGCTAGAGTTAGGTTTATAGGTAGAGTTAGGGATAGGTTTAGGGTTGTAGCCATTAAAGGCATTTAACGGGGAATTGCTTAGGGTTAGAATTATAAGTAAACTATGGGTAGGGTTAGGGTAATAGGTAAGTTATGGGTAGGGTTATAGTTAGTTATATGGTTAGAGCTATAGGTAAATTTAGAGCTAGGGGATAGGGTTAGGTTTATAGGTAGAGTTAGGTTTAGGTTAGGGTTGCAGCCATTGAAGGCATTTAACTGGGAGTTGGGTTTGCACCTCCAGCAGCAATGCCACCTGTTATATTGATGCACACAAGACCTTATTGCTGCAACATTATGGCTGTGTCATTAAACATTGCTATTGGTGCATAGGTGCAGTAGAAAGCATTAAAGGAAACTTTTGGCTGTTGACACCTTTGGATGCTGCTGGTTGCAACTTTCTATGGCATCCACAGGGTTAAAATGTTTGCTGTGACCAGATTTACAGATATTATGAAAAAACACAAAACAAAATGGGATTTTAGTTAAACTGTGGAGATGTGACCTGTTGGTTACAGCAGTGATATGTGTGTCACCAAATACTGGACAATACTTTAGGTGACAGTGATACATGTGTCATTTTAGGTGACAGTGATACGTGTGTCACCATACACTGGACAACACTTTAGGTGACAGTGAAACGTGTGTCACCATACACTGGACAATACTTTAGGTGACAGTGATACGTGTGTCACCATAAAATGGACAACACTTTAGGTGACAGTGATACGTGTGTCACCATACACTTGACAATACTTTAGGTGACAGTGATACGTGTTTCACCATACAATGGTTAACACATTGAGTGACATTGATACAATAGTTTAGGTGACAGTAACATAGTAGATAACATAATAACATAGTAGATAAGGTTGAAAAAAGACTGAAGTCCATCGAGTTCAACCTATACAAATCTAAAATACTTACAAAAAGCTCCAGTTAAGCTTAAATAACCCCATTAAAATGTGACCCATTTAATACTAGCAATCATATCCATGAATTTTGTTTATATACAGAAATTTATCCAGACTATTTTTAAATGTATCTATGGTATTGGCATTCACTACCTCCTTTGGTAATGAGTTCCACAATTTTATTGCTCTTACAGTGAAAAAAATGTTTCCGTTGCAGGAGATTAAATCTCCTTTCCTCCAACCTCAAATGATGACCTCTTATCAGAAACTATTTTCTTGGAATAAACAGAGCTTCTGCCATCTCTGTATATGGGCCTTGAATATATTTATATAAAGAAATCATGTCACCTCTCAAGCGCCTTTTTTCTAAAGAAAACAGACCCAGTTTGGCTAGCCTCTCCTCATAAGTTAATTTTTCCAATCCCCTTATTAGCTTTGTGGCACTTCTCTGAACTTTTTCTAGTTCTGCAATATCTTTTTTAGCAATCGGTCCCCAGAACTGCACTCCAAACTCAATTATGCTTTCCTCCCTTGAATAAATGCCTCTTTTAATACATGCTAGTATCTTATTAGCCTTTGAAGCCGCTGCCCTGCATTGTGCACCCATCTTTAGCTTGTTATCTATTACTACTCCCAAATCCCTTTCCTCCTGTGTTTGGCTAAAATACGTAGCCTGCTTAATTTTACTTCCAAAATGTAGAACCTTGCATTTTTCCGTATTAAATCTCATTTTCCATTCACTTGCCCATAGTTCTAATTTTAGCAAATCCCTTTGTAAAGAGAGTTTGTCCTGCTCTGACCTAATGACCTTACTTAACTTAGTATCATCTGCAAAAATAGAGATGTCGCTATTTAATCCTTGCTCCAAGTCATTTATAAAAATATTAAAAAGAACAGGGCCCAGTACTGATCCCTGGGGGACACCACTGATTACCTTTGTCCAATCTGAGTATGATCCATTTACTACTACTCGTTGCTCCCTATCTTTTATCCAGTTATTTATCCATGAGCTAACATTTTCAGCTATTCCCAGTCCCTTAATTTTGTGCATTAATCTCTCATGTGGCACTGTATCAAATGCCTTTGCAAAATCTAAGTATATCACATCAACTGATTCCCCTTTATCTATATTTTTACTTACTTCCTCGTAGAATCTAATTAGATTAGTTTGACATGATCTATTTCTCCTAAAGCCATGCTGATTAGAACTCATAATCTTGTTTACACGAATATGCTCATCAATATAATCCCTTATAATCCCTTCAAATATCTTCCCCACTATTGATGTCAGACTAACTGGTCTATAGCTTCCTGGATCATCCCTGCTTCCCTTTTTGAAGAGTGGCACCACATCAGCTTTACGCCAATCCTGGAGTACCATGCCTGAGGATAATGAGTCTTGAAAAATTAAGAGTAAAGGTTTGTCTATAACAGTGCTAAGTTCCCTTAACACCCTTGGGTGTATTTCATCTGGGCCTGGAGTTTTATTTACCTTAATATTTTCCAGTTTTTTCCTGATATCCTCTAAACAAAACCCAGTTAGTGGTATGGACTGGCATGTTCTATTCTGTTCCAAAGTATCATTCAATGGTTCCTCTCTTGTGTATACTGAAGAAAAAAACTGGTTTAGTACCTCAGCCTTCTCCCTGTCATTATTTATCATGCTACCCTCCACGCATTTTAATGTACCTATATTATCCTTCTTAGATTTTTTGCTATTTATGTACTTAAAGAACTTTTTAGGGTTAGACTTAGAATCCTTGGCAATTAATTTTTCATTTTCAATTTTGTTTCATTTTCAATTTTGTAATACATGTGTCACCATTCACTGCACTATTGTTTAGGTGACAGTGATACAATTGTCATCATGCACAGGACTATCGTAAGGTGACTTAATACATGTGTTATCATGAACAGGACTATCGTTAGGTGACAGTGACACTACAAGCAGGGACATCAAGGTTATTATGCAGATCAGGGGCATCTGATTGCATATGTATAACACAGTTATTAGCAGAGTATTCATTCTGTGTAAATTGACACTTACTGCCTAATTATAGATTCCAAAGGGATTTACTGAGCTCTGATACAGAAATTTCCCTCATATAAATATCATCATCTCAAGGACAGCATTAAGTGCTTCCAATAACCCCCCAGACATTTAATTCATTCCTAAAACTGCAGCTTTTCCTCCCCATCTGCTGCTGATGAGATTCATAGCTCTGCACAAGAAAAGATAAGACCGAAGCATGCACAGGCTGGCTTGTGCACAGGTCTCCTATATATTGTAGCAAATGGAACAAACATGTTTTATCACTGCAAAAGTGCTGAATTTTGTATGAAATATGAATCGTCTGTGCAGCGATACACAACTTGCTCTGCTAGTGGGTATTGTATCATATTGACTCTTTCTTTTGGGCAGTGATTCTCCCCCACAGTGTCAGGACAACATATTGAGATGTTACAGGTGGAGATCTTGTGACATCCCAGTGTAACAAATCTCAGTCTAGATTGGATGTTTGGGTTTAGGGTTAGGGATTAGGGTAATGCTTGGGCATTTAAAGGACAGTAAATGCCTTGAGAGAGTTTAATAAAAAATGTTTAGTCGTGCAAAATATAACAACTTAGCGCTATTCTTTTATTATTTATTTTGCTCCCTTTTCATAAAATTTAGCTCTGAAATTGTAGATTTTCTAATTCTCAGAACATGAGATGCACCTGCTGACTCATCAAGGCTAACCTGGCTACATATATGTTTCTCATTGGCTTTAGCCGATAACAGCACTCTTTACTAACATAATGACATTGGATATCCTTGTTGACTGCAGACTAAAGCCCGGATTGGCTCCTTCAAATGAGGCAAGTGGTGGGTGGAGTTTGGATAATTAAAAACTATTGCAGCAAAAAAGATGTTAATTTGTTTTTATAATGTTTAGAGTTGGCTCATATTCTATAGATAAACAACAGAAAGGTCTTGGTTGGATTAAAGTTAGAGATTAGGGTCAGAATTAGGAATTGGGTAAATGGTTGTAGTTAGGGATTGGGGACACAGAAAGGAATTGTTTTTTATACATTAAAGGCGCATAAAAGTACAATTGTGAATATTATTTATCAAGGTTTTACTTTAAAATCCCCTTGTAATGAAGAGAGCATAATGGTTACAAATCAGCAGGTATTAAAGGAACATTACAATATTTTTCTGCAGTTTATTAACCTGCCAAAAGAATGTGAATGTTATTAGAACAGACAAAAACCTTTTTATTGTGCACTATACTGTAACTTATCTGTCTCGTCTTCGCATACAGAAATGTAGGTTACGCCCCTTAAAGAGATACACACCTATGGAACGCCCATTTTACAAAAAAACAATTAAGCTTTTTATTATGTACTTATAAGCATGAATTTCTATGAGTTTTTTGCGCATCCAGTGTACTTAACTTACAATTTACGCTGTGCATCTCTATTACAATGTATTTCTGTGTGATTTACATAATTATTTTACAGTTTTGATAAAATTAGATTTTTGGTGAACAATTTTGTTACAATTTTTGATGCACCTCAAGAGTACAATTTTTTACAGTATTTTTTTAATGTAAGATTTTTATTATGCACTTTTGTAATGTCTGCATCTCCTTATATAAAATTCAATATACGCCCCCTAGTGAGACACCCTGTTTTCAGGGTAAAATATGGCTTTATATAATTCCACCAGGGAAATAGAAGTACTGGCAACATTATTATAGAATCTCACAAGCCCGGAGAGCTTTATAGGATCTCGCAAGCCCAGAGAGCTTTATAGAATCTCACAAGCCCAGAGAGCTTTATAGAATCTCACAAGCCCAGAGAGCTTTAAAAAACACCTTTCTTGCGCACAAACCTAATTGCATATTGTAAAGTGCGCTAACCCGACATGAAAATATTAAATTTTGACATTACAATGTGTTACGGTACCAACAGGATACCAAGGGTTAATACCAGGGAACAACGTCCTGCATAGGGAATCAGCAATTCACAAACCAGCCAGTTTTCAGGTTTAAACAGAATGTCATTTATTAAAGGCTATGCCTAGTATTTATGCAGGTCTGCCCCCCCCCCCCAGATGGGGGTTGAAAGACTGTTGTACATTACATGGAGGGAACAAGCCCTTTGACATGATACAATAGAATTATTTTACTTAAACACTTCAACCACAAGACACTCTTGGCTCTTCTTATCACTTAGGCGTTTTCTCTCTGAGGGTGATCAAACAATGGAATTCTTATCACTAACTAAATTATGGTTGGAGCCAGCAACCTGTGTTTAGAAAATAGTTTCTTAAAGCTAAACACAGTTAACTCCTTCAGTCCTGACAGAAGGGTCTGTCACATAGCTCCCCACTTGTGGAACACTCCGGCAGACCCGGCTTGACCCTTTTGCGGGTCAACCTGGGGATGACCGGACTAGGAGGTGGTAGGCATGTCAGTTTGCTGGGACAATCCATCTGTATTCCCGTTATGAGAGAGAATTCCTGTCCATACAAACAAGGGTTCAAATTCCTCAGTGCCCAGACCAGGGCCAAACAGTCCTTCAAAATCCCATCAGCTTCTTTACGAGTTTTCTGTACCTGCTCTTTATAGGTATCCACAATCCCTTCATACTGACATAGGGTGCCCTTGAGTTGCTGCACCTCACTATGAGCCAGCGTCAGCTTCTCCTCAAGTGTCGCTAAGTTTGTCTTTAAGGTTTCATGTCCCACTCTCAAGCTGGTGTTTTCTGCAGTCTGTCGGTGCAGAATGTCTAGCAGAGATTCACGTTCTAAACTTACTTTTTCCTCTGCGCTCCTCTTCTCCTTCATCAGCGCATTGTAACGGGACCTCCACATATCAATAGCGGATAGAGATTTACTGAGCTCAGCGTCCTGGGGCTTAGCAGCAGGTGGGTCAGTCTCTGCTGCACGGATCTGGGCACGGGTAGTCACAGGGTTAACATCAGCGGGACCCATAGGAGCGTAGGCAGAAACAAGGGGGGCCAAGTCATTTCCAAGAAGAACATCAGCAGGTAAGTCCTTCTTGACCCCCACATTCACAGGTCTAGCGCCCACTCCCCAATCCAAATGTACCCTGGCAACAGGTAGGCTGAACACATCACCCCCTGCTACCCTCACAGCCACAGTGTCTCCAGTGTACTGTTTCTCAGACACCAAGTTCTTTTGAAGCAAGGTCATGGTAGCACCAGTATCCCGTAGACCACTGACCTTCTTCCCATTCACTTTAACCAGTTGCCGGTTATTCCGGTGGGCAGCTTGCACAAGGTCTGCCTCATGTAGGATGCTCCAGCATTCTTGCACCTCTACGTAGCGGGCCGCAGGCTGAGGATTACGTGGGATTCCGCCGGCGGGTCTTCTCCAGGACTGCGCTTGGTTCGCTGCGTTTAGGGGACACTCTGGTCTTTTGTGCCCTAGTTGCTTACATCTAAAGCACCGAATAGGTTGTGAGTAGCACCGCGAATTGAACAGGGCTCTCTGAGGGTAGTTCGTGGCCGGAGGCCGTGTGGCATAGCGGTGCGCCGGGGTTTGGTAACTGGCAGCTGCTGGGGTGACTGGGGGTCTGTACTCCACTCTAGCAGAGGGGCTTAGTGGTAGCAGTGTCCAGTTTGCGGGCATCCGTATACTCATCTGCCAAGCGAGCCGCTTCCTGCAGGGTGGAGGGTTTACAGTCCCGAACCCACTCTCGAACTCCTGCGGGTAACTTGTCGAAGCAATGTTCCAACAGGAATAGCTGCAGCACCTCTTCCCCAGATAAGGCTTGGCACCCCGCTATCCAGTGAGCTGCTGTGCGGTGCACCTTACATGCCCACTCAAGGTAGGAATCTCCAGCTAATTTAACAGTGTCTCTGAACCGCCTCCGGTATGCCTCCGGTTTAACCGCATACCTGGAGAGCAGAGCCTCTTTTATAGTATTATAATCCCCGACTTCCTCATCTGGAATGGCCCGAAAATCCTCACTGGCCCGGCCGGATAATTTTCCAGATAATATCGTGACCCAGTCCTCTGCGGGTACCTTGTGTAGTGCACATTGCCTCTCAAAATCCGCAAGGTACCCATCAATCTCTCCTTCTGTTTCCAGGAAGTTTTTAAAAGCTGCAAAATTTACTTTTCTCTTTTCCATCTTAGTCAGTATTGTAATAATCCCCCTCTTCCTGAGGTTACTGGCTTGTGTAGTTGCTCTTCTGGGCGATAAGGTTCATTCCGTCGCTTGCCACCAATTGTTACGGTACCAACAGGATACCAAGGGTTAATACCAGGGAACAACGTCCTGCATAGGGAATCAGCAATTCACAAACCAGCCAGTTTTCAGGTTTAAACAGAATGTCATTTATTAAAGGCTATGCCTAGTATTTATGCAGGTCTGACCCCCCCCCCCCAGATGGGGGTTGAAAGACTGTTGTACATTACATGGAGGGAACAAGCCCTTTGACATGATACAATAGAATTATTTTACTTAAACACTTCAACCGCAAGACACTCTTGGCTCTTCTTATCACTTAGGCGTTTTCTCTCTGAGGGTGATCAAACAATGGAATTCTTATCACTAACTAAATTATGGTTGGAGCCAGCAACCTGTGTTTAGAAAATAGTTTCTTAAAGCTAAACACAGTTAACTCCTTCAGTCCTGACAGAAGGGAAATACAAAGTTGCCTGTAAAATAAAAATAAATCCTAAAATAGCTACGATATAATTATTAGTTATATTGTAGCTATTTTAGGGTTTATTTTACATGTAAGTATTTAGTTTTAAATAGGAATAATTTAGTTAATTATTGTAATATGTATTTAGATTTATTTAAATAATATTTAAGTTAGGGGGGTGTTAGTGTTAGACTTAGGTTTAGGGGTTAATATGTTTAATATAGGTGGCGGCGGGGTCCGGGAGCGGCGGTTTAGGGGTTAAACATTTAATTTAGTTGCGGCGGGGTCCGGCAGCGGTGGTTTAGGGGTTAAACATTTAATTTAGTTGCGGCGGGGTCCGGGATCCGCAGGATAGGGGTTAATAACTTTAATATAGGTGGCGGCGGTATAGGGGGTGGCAGATTAGGGGTTAATAGGTATAATGTAGGTGGCGGCGGGGTCCGGGAGTGGCGGTTTAGGGGTTAATATATTTATTATAGTTGCGGCGGGGTCCAGGAGCGGCGGTTTAGGGGGTAATAACTTTATTTAGGTGCGGGGGGCTCCGGGAGTGGTGGTTTAGGGGGTAAAGTCGATGAGCAGAGAGATCGATGACTGTCAGTTAACAACAGTCCGCTTTCTTGATAACTTTGGCGAACGTATTCAGGTCCGCGGCGGCGATGGTAGGCGAGCTTAGGCGAGCGTATTGGGCCGGCGAATGCAGGTAAGTAGACGGCTTGATACATAGAGGCCAATAGGTCTGCCAGGGGGTTTGGAGGGGTGTGATCCTGTTTCAGGAACTGAAATTCATGTTCAGTAATCAGAGCAAGATCTTTCCATGTGATGAGCTTATTGTCAATTTCTGCCTTAAAGATTGATGTTGGATCCCTCAGGATAAGTTAGATTATCATTCAATTGACGTAGTATTTCAGCCCTGTAGTCCGTTATGTCCATGCCGATTACTGCACCACCCTTATCCGCAGGATGGATTCTGATGGATTTTTCATTCTTCAGGGACTCCAGAGCCATTCTTTCTTGTTTTGAAAGATTATCATTCCATGGGGTTTTTTCTTTGTCCTTTTCGACAATCTTCTGTGTAAGATAATTAGTTACTGTGGTGATGGAGGGGTTCTTAGTTTTAGGGTCAAATGTTCCCTTGATCCTAAAAGGGGATTTAGACATCTCTGGATCAGTGGTTTGGAAAAATTATTTAGATCGGAGATTCCTCCCAAATCTTTGTACGTCAATATACGTACTAAAGGAATTCATTCTTGATGATGGAACGAACAATAGGCCCTTATTCAAAAGGGATTTTTCAGATGTTGTAAGTATTCTTGAACTAATGTTAAAAACAATATCATCTATCTTCTCCGGCAGTAGGGGCGGTGGGCAATGCCCCCCCCCCCTTTGCGTATGCGGCCTCGGCCTAAAAAAGAGGACAATGTAGCAGATAGGGAGCCAGAAGGTGGTAAGGAAGATAAGGAAGATGGATTGACAGCTTGGCTATTCCAGCCTTGGTTCCCTCTCGAGCGGGTTGTGATGCCTCTGTATTCCTAGTTACTGCTGTCAGTGCCTGATTGTGCTTCCATGTAAGAGCTCTCTCCTGAGCTGGACTCTACTGTATTCAGTGCCTTCTTGCTGTATCTTCTAGCTCTTTTGGGTCTGTAGTTCCTCCGTTCCTCTGGAGTCAATGTCCAGCTGTACACATTTTTCTTTGTGTAGTCTTGTGTGACTGTCTGGAGTTTCCTGTTTTTAAATTCTATCAATTCCTGTTTGTTTGTTTGTTTTAATTTGGTTATTTAATTTCTCTAACAAGTTGTTATTGGTCTCAGATTTAAGTTGACTTGAGAGTTCCCTTTCAAACTTGTGGATTTCTACCCTCACTTCACCAAGCAGGCAACCCACTTCTCTAATGACCAGAAGCATTAGGTCAAATGAACATTTGTTAAAAATTTTGCACCAATTTTTTTATCCTGAAACCCCTTGGGATTATCCGTTTTTTGTGGTAGTCTGAAATGTAGGTCCTGTGAAGGTTGAGATCTATTTCTCTCTGTTTGAGCTTTGCTAGAGAGTTGAATAATGATTGTGTGATTGCTTATATTGTCTGTTCTTCAATACAGGGAGTGCAGAATTATTAGGCAAGTTGTATTTTTGAGGATTAATTTTATTATTGAACAACAACCATGTTCTCAATGAACCCAAAAAACTCATTAATATCAAAGCTGAATATTTTTGGAAGTAGTTTTTAGTTTGTTTTTAGTTTTAGCTATTTTAGGGGGATATCTGTGTGTGCATGTGACTATTACTGTCCATAATTATTAGGCAACTTAACAAAAAAACAAATATATACCCATTTCAATTACTTATTTTTACCAGTGAAACCAATATAACATCTCAACATTCACAAATATACATTTCTGACATTCAAAAACAAAACAAAAACAAATCAGTGACCAATATAGCCACCTTTCTTTGCAAGGACACTCAAAAGCCTGCCATCCATGGATTCTGTCAGTGTTTTGATCTGTTCACCATCAACATTGCGTGCAGCAGCAACCACAGCCTCCCAGACACTGTTCAGAGAGGTGTACTGTTTTCCCTCCTTGTAAATCTCACATTTGATGATGGACCACAGGTTCTCAATGGGGTTCAGATCAGGTGAACAAGGAGGCCATGTCATTAGATTTTCTTCTTTTATACCCTTTCTTGCCAGCCACGCTGTGGAGTACTTGGACGCGTGTGATGGAGCATTGTCCTGCATGAAAATCATGTTTTTCTTGAAGGATGCAGACTTCTTCCTGTACCACTGCTTGAAGAAGGTGTCTTCCAGAAACTGGCAGTAGGACTGGGAGTTGAGCTTGACTCCATCCTCAACCCGAAAAGGCCCCACAAGCTCATCTTTGATGATACCAGCCCAAACCAGCACTCCACCTCCACCTTGCTGGCGTCTGAGTCGGACTGGAGCTCTCTGCCCTTTACCAATCCAGCCACGGGCCCATCCATCTGGCCCATCAAGACTCACTCTCATTTCATCAGTCCATAAAACCTTAGAAAAATCAGTCTTGAGATATTTCTTGGCCCAGTCTTGACGTTTCAGCTTGTGTGTCTTGTTCAGTGGTGGTCGTCTTTCAGCCTTTCTTACCTTGGCCATGTCTCTGAGTATTGCACACCTTGTGCTTTTGGGCACTCCAGTGATGTTGCAGCTCTGAAATATGGCCAAACTGGTGGCAAGTGGCATCTTGGCAGCTGCACGCTTGACTTTTCTCAGTTCATGGGCAGTTATTTTGCGCCTTTGAGGGGTGGGAATGTTGATGTCGTTGAAAATTTGCTTGTTTCTAATAATGTTTATTTTTCAGAAGGGAATGTAATTGGGTCACGGCCTGAGAATCCTCCTGGTTTTCTGGTGGTGGGAGATGATGGCCTGAGTGGGGAAGCTTATGGCCTGAAGGATTCTTGGACGGATAATATCAGGCTTGATATAGAGGACGGCATTCCTATGTCGGGACGTTCTGATTTGAAGGGAGATGAAGCAGGGGTGAGTACGGCCAGTAATTTTAATTCTGGCCATAAGGGGGATTTGAGAAGAGGTCACAGTACTATATTTAATAGTCCGGTTAGTTCTGTTCAACGGCCAAACAGGTCTGGGAGTGGGAGAATACAATGTAGGGGTAGACAGCGCAAGAGATACAGGGATTCAAGGGTAGCAGTGTCTGGGGCTACAGCCTGTTTCTGTTTCTGTTTTACAGGCTGAAGGAAATCAACAGGAGTTGGCTATTACGGAACCTAGGGCTTCTGGGTTCCAGATTAAGGAGAAGGTTATGGCTGCATCTCAAGTGGATCAGTCCCTGGCAGCTCAGGATCCTAGAACAGGTAATGGGGGAGTTGGTACTGGGGAATTGAATGTTGGGGTTGAAAAAGTTGGGGTGAATGTTGATTCTATATCAGTTACTGTTGTAGCGGGTTTAAGGGATTTGTTAGCTAAGTTAGAAGGCGCTAAAGGAACAGGAGGGGTCGCCAGTTCTTGGGTTCCTCCTGGGTCTACATTGTCAAATGTGACAGTTGGGGGTTCTGTTGAGGTCAGTAAAGGTACAGGGTTGGCAATTCAGGCCCAGGCAGTTGGGGTGCCCCATTCAAAAGCTGCTAACATTGAAAATAAAGGGTCAGGGGGCCCGGAACTTAAAATTGCTGATACGGCTTTGTCTCGCTCTTGTTTGTGTTCTATCGGGCCTTTAGGTATGCACTTGACGGTTGAGTTAAGGGAAAAGATCTGGAAGCAGGAATTTATTGAATAATTTTCACTTTTACCGCTTGACCAATCTTTTGAAATACCTGAGGATTCAAAGAAGGATGCGTCAAAAAAGGAGGTAGAGGAGAGGAAAAAACGGTACCGAAAATTACCAAAAACTTTTACCAATTGGTTTCAAGCTTTTGTTATTTATGCCAGCGTGTTTGCTGGTAAGTTTCCAGAACAGGGAGCAGCGCTATTTTGCTATTTAGATGAAGTTGCAGCTGCTCAAAGGACGTATGGGGGTATGGCGTGGTGGGCTTATGATGAGCAATTCCACCAACGTTTGTTGGTTAAGCCTGAGATAAAATGGGACGATCGGGATATGGGGCTTTGACTCAAGATAATGACTCCGTTAAGGTCTTCGCAGCCTTTTCGTGGGGGAGCTGGCGGGTCGCTCCAGAGTGGGTTGTCGGCAGCAGTTAAAAAGGGTTTCTGCTTCGCTTTCAATGAGAAAGGTTGCAAATGGGGATCATCTTGTAAATTTAGACATGAGGGTTCGGGGTGCGGGGGTGCTCACCCGTTCTTCAAGTGTTTCAGAAAGAACAAATCGGGTGGAGCCCAGGAGTTGCCTGAAAAAGGGAGTAACGCCGGTGAGGTTAAGCGGGATGGAGCTGTGGCTCGTACTTTACGCTAAGAAAAAGGGTTGTAAAGAAAAGGCTTTGTTATTGTGGCACGGTTTTGAATATGGTTTTAAAATACCATCTTCTGGGGGTGTAGTTTACTATAAGGGCAATCTGAAGTCAGCTAGGGAATGGCCTCATGTTGTAAAGGGTAAACTCGAGAAGGAGGTTTCGTTGGGGCAAATGGCGGGGCCTTTTAAAGCCCCTCCAATTCCTCATTTGCGTATTTCCCCTTTGGGTGTGGTTCCTAAGAAGGATCCGGGGAAGTTCCGACTTATACATCATCTGTCTTTCCCAAAAGGTGGGTCTGTGAATGATGGCATTCCGGATGAATTAGCGTCAGTGTCCTATGCATCTTTCGACCTGGCGGTTAAGATGGTTAGGGAGGCGGGTCAGTTTGCTTGGTTGGCTAAGGTTGATATTGAAGCAGCTTTTCGATTGCTGCCGGTTCATCTTTCTTCTCATTACCTATTGGGTTGTTGCTTTGATGGAGTTTTTTACGTGGACCTTTGTCTCCCGATGGGGTGTTCCATTTCCTGTTCTTTGTTTGAGTGTTTTAGTTCCTTTTTGGAGTGGGTTGTGAAGGTCAAGTCGGGATTTTCATCTATTGTACATTATCTTGATGATTTTCTTTTTGTGGGTCCTCCCGAATCAGATACTTGTTTAAAGTTGAGGGATTGTTTTTATTTAATGGCGTCTGAATTTGGGGTTCCTATTGCAATGGAAAACCTGAGGGTCCAGTCACGGCCCTTAATTTTTTGGGGATTACAATCGATTCGGCTAAGATGGAATGTAGGTTGCCGAGGGAAAAGATTCTGGATTTGTCGGAAATGATTCAACAGTTTCTTGGTGTCCGTAAGGTGACTTTGCGGGAGATGCAATCACTGTTGGGGAAATTGAATTTTGCCTGTAGAATCATTCCCATTGGAAGAGTATTTTCCAGGAGAATGTCTTTGGCCACATCTGGTGTACTCAAGCCTCATCATTTTGTAAGGGTAAAGAAAGGGCACAAAGATGATTTGCGAGTATGGTTAGAGTTCCTTAAAGATTTTAATGGAGCTTTAATCTTCATGGAAGCTCGGGTTTCCAATGTTGATTTAGATTTGGTTACTGATGCGGCTGGTGGTGTTGGTTTTGGAGCATATTTTCAGGGTCATTGGTGTGCGGCTGTTTGGCCCCAGGCCTGGGTGGGTCTGGGTTTAACTCGAAACCTGGTATTTCTTGAACTGTTTCCGATATTGGTAGCCTTATTTGTTTGGGAGGGTGAATTGGTGAACAAATCTATAATATTCCACACGGATAATATGGGTGTGGTTTCTGCTATCAACACGTTATCCACTTCTTCCCCGCCAGTTTTACGTTTACTGAGGGTGCTAGTTTTAAAATGTTTGAGTATGAATGTTTTGGTTAGGGCTAAACATATTCCTGGGAAGTGTAATATGATAGCAGATGCTTTATCTCGTTCACAGTGGAGCCGTTTTCTAGAGCTAGCGCCTCAGGCGGATGCAGTTGGAATGAGTTTCCCGGAACAGTTATGGAGGCTTGGGGAGGAGGACTGGCTGAGTTAGTAAAAAATTATTTGACCCCAGGTACTTGGTCTTCTTATGTATCAGTCTGGAGGGAATGGGAAATGTGGTTAGGTCAGGCTGAACTTAGGGAAGGGATTGATGATGTCACTGGTTGTTTATTGGAATGGTTGTGGCATTGGGGGGTTTTGGGTTTGTCAGCATCCAGTATGGATGAAAGATTGGCTGCATTAGCCTTTAGATTTCGTTTATTGGGTATGTGTGATGTGACAAAAGTTTTTTGGGTACGTCAGGTCCTTAAGGGCTTAAAAAAGAAGGCTAAGAATGTAGATAAGAGGAGGCCCATTACATTTACATTACTTGAAAAGATTTGGGGAGTGTTGTCTTATATTTGTTCATCAACATTTGAAATAACTTTGTTTCGAATGGCCTTCGTGTTAGCCTTTTTCGGGGCCTTCCGGATATCGGAATTAGTAACCCCAAGCAGAAGGGTTCCTGGGGGTTTACAGAGGGAAGATGTGATATGGGATGAAAATAGGGTTGAAATGTTATTGAAGGGTAGTAAAACTGACATTTATAAAAAAGGCAAGAATATAGTCTTATTCCCTAGTGGGTCAGTAGTGTGTCCTTGTCAGGTATTGTTGCATTATGGGGCAATACGGCCTTTGCAAGATGGCCCGTTATTAATTCATTCTGATGGTTCTTTTTTGTCACAATATCAGTTTAGGGCCATTTTGAAAGGGTCAATTGGGCTATTAGGCCTTAATCCATTGGATTTTGGGTCTCATTCATTTCGTATAGGGGCCGCTACTGAGGCTTCTATATTAGGTTTGAGGGAGGATATAGTAAAACAGATTGGGAGATGGGGATCAAATCGTTATAAATCTTATGTTAGGCCTGATTTGAGAGTTTAAAAAAAAAATAATATATATATATATATATATATAGATATATAAATTTTTGGGTGAGTGGTCTTATCAAATGGCATTCTGAATGTTTTCTTTTATTTTCTTGTATTTTCAGGCGTGAGAATCGTATGGGTGATGGGGCATTCATTTATTTATTGGGCCAATGCTAAGGCCAGTAAGAAAATGGGCGGCCTGCAGCTCGGGTGTCCAGTTGGGCAATGGGAAGTCAAATGGTTTGGGATTAGGGGCATGTGTTGGGAGCATCTGTTTCCATTATTTACTGATTATAGTAATGTTTTTCATCACCCTGAGGTTTTGGCTTTGCATTTGGGGGGAATGATTTGGGTCTTATTCCACAAAAAGAGTTAGTCAGAAGAATTAAGAGAGACTTGGGTAAAATTAGAGATCTTCATCCTGAGCTAAAAATTATTTGGTCACAAATCACTCCACGCTTGGTTTGGAAGTCGGCCTGGGATTACGAGAAACTTGAGAGGAGCCGTAAAAAAATCAATAAAATAATTAGTTCCTTTGTCAGAAGGTTAGGGGGGGGGGGTGCTTTCCACCCTGACTTTGAGCTTGAGGGGTCTGAAGAGTTTTATTTAAAAGATGGGGTTCATTTCAATCAATTTGGGCTGCAGCTATTTTTGTTTGATATCAAGGAAGCTTTGGAGAAAGTTTTGGGTTTGGCGGGACTGGGCTGCTTGAGCAGACCAGTCTGTGGCGGGGGTGCTAGTTCCCTGACAAATATTTGAAGCAATATGGCCAAGTGATTTGGGGGATTTGAAGAAGTTGCCTCTCCATGGGGTGAGCGGGTAACTGGTTTATTATAGGGACAAGGGGTTCCCTATTAAAGTGGAGGTGTGCTTGGTACGGACTCAACGTGTATATAGTTGAGTCCAGTTTTTGAATGACGGCCATGTTGTTTTTGTGGGTTTGGGAACTAGCACCGCTGTGGGGAATTGGCAGTATGTTTAATGTTAATTAAGAACATTAGGTATGTTCTGTTTAAATGTTTTATTATATTATTAATATTTAATATTTAAATTATTGTTATTTAATAAAATGGCTGCGGCCAATTTTATACCAAGGTTATGTGTGTGAGTCTTATTTATATAAATTAAGTAGGTTTATAAGTGGGTAATTTTAATGGGCCGGGGATTGACGACTTTAAAGGTCATGTTGTTTCACATTGCAGTTGCTTTATATAATTTTGCACTGTGTGACTGACTGTTCGGCCACTCCCCTTCAACCTGCCATTTGCGGTTAGTTTATTGACGCTGTACATGTGCATCTGTTTACATGCCTGGGTCTCGGCTTGTGGGTTTTGATTAGGATATTTATTCCCATTGGCTTCTTTTTGGTTGCGTCAAGGCACGCCTGGTTTTCTCCCTCCGATCACTCCCCTGTTTGATGACAGTCCTGTCTCTCATCACGTCATATGGGCATATTTTGAGCTGTATAGCCTAATCAGATTCCATCTCCTGCTTTGGGAGGTGTGTATTGTTCATGTGGTTCAACAATCAGCTGGATTTTCACTCGTTTTTAGCAGTAGTTCGGTATTTGGGTAACTTTAGTGTTTTTGTGTTTATGTATCTATATGAATATTATTGTTTGATCTGGTCTGATCTACACCAGTGGGCTGAGTTTTGGCATGCTACTTTATACAGTTTTGAATACACGATCATCTACACTTTTACACACAAATATCATATGTTTACACTTTGTAGATATGTTCAGTAATCCTGTTTTGCAAATGGTGCTCACTGATTTGCAATGAAATATCTTTCATTACAGGGAGTGCAGAATTATTAGGCAAGTTGTATTTTTGAGGATTAATTTTATTATTGAACAACAACCATGTTCTCAATGAACCCAAAAAACTAATTAATATCAAAGCTGAATAGTTTTGGAAGTAGTTTTTAGTTTGTTTTTAGTTATAGCTATTTTAGGGGGATATCTGTGTGTGCAGGTGACTATTACTGTGCATAATTATTAGGCAACTTAACAAAAAACAAATATATACCCATTTCAATTATTTATTTTTACCAGTGAAACCAATATAACATCTCAACATTCACAAATATACATTTCTGACATTCAAAAACAAAACAAAAACAAATCAGTGACCAATATAGCCACCTTTCTTTGCAAGGACACTCAAAAGCCTGCCATCCATGGATTCTGTCAGTGTTTTGATCTGTTCACCATCAACATTGCGTGCAGCAGCAACCACAGCCTCCCAGACACTGTTCAGAGAGGTGTACTGTTTTCCCTCCTTGTAAATCTCACATTTGATGATGGACCACAGGTTCTCAATGGGGTTCAGATCAGGTGAACAAGGAGGCCATGTCATTAGATTTTCTTCTTTTATACCCTTTCTTGCCAGCCACGCTGTGGAGTACTTGGACGCGTGTGATGGAGCATTGTCCTGCATGAAAATCATGTTTTTCTTGAAGGATGTAGACTTCTTCCTGTACCACTGCTTGAAGAAGGTGTCTTCCAGAAACTGGCAGTAGGACTGGGAGTTGAGCTTGACTCCATCCTCAACCCGAAAAGGCCCCACAAGCTCATCTTTGATGATACCAGCCCAAACCAGTACTCCACCTCCACCTTGCTGGCGTCTGAGTCGGACTGGAGCTCTCTGCCCTTTACCAATCCAGCCACGGGCCCATCCATCTGGCCCATCAAGACTCACTCTCATTTCATCAGTCCATAAAACCTTAGAAAAATCAGTCTTGAGATATTTCTTGGCCCAGTCTTGACGTTTCAGCTTGTGTGTCTTGTTCAGTGGTGGTCGTCTTTCAGCCTTTCTTACCTTGGCCATGTCTCTGAGTATTGCACACCTTGTGCTTTTGGGCACTCCAGTGATGTTGCAGCTCTGAAATATGGCCAAACTGGTGGCAAGTGGCATCTTGGCAGCTGCACGCTTGACTTTTCTCAGTTCATGGGCAGTTATTTTGCGCCTTGGTTTTTCCACACGCTTCTTGCGACCCTGTTGACTATTTTGAATGAAACGCTTGATTGTTCGATGATCACGCTTCAGAAGCTTTGCAATTTTAAGAGTGCTGCATCCCTCTGCAAGATATCTCACTATTTTTGACTTTTCTGAGCCTATCAAGTCCTTCTTTTGACCCATTTTGCCAAAGGAAAGGAAGTTGCCTAATAATTATGCACACCTGATATAGGGTGTTGATGTCATTAGACCACACCCCTTCTCATTACAGAGATGCACATCACCTAATATGCTTAATTGGTAGTAGGCTTTCGAGCCTATACAGCTTGGAGTAAGACAACATGCATAAAGAGGATGATGTGGTCAAAATACTCATTTGCCTAATAATTCTGCACTCCCTGTATTTATTTTGACCCCTGTTCTTGTTATTTAACTCTGAAAATTTAGACTTTTCCAATTGCAAAAGACTGGAGTGTATAGTCAACAAAATAATTTTTATTATTGTAGATTCTTCAGAGAGATTTGAGAAGGAGCTTATTTTTATATTTACCTAAATGGCCTCGGCAGAGAAGATAAGAGCCTGTTCCTGGACTGGAAAACAATACATTTGTTTTGCTAACAAAACGAGCATTTAACCCCTTAACTGCTGAGCCATTTCCACCCATCTGCTGAGCTGTTTTGGAGTTTTTACACACAATTAATCACCACTGTAGGCCATTTTTCAGTGAGAAACTCACACATAGTAAATATTGTTAGGAATCCAGCAGATTCAAACGATATAGGTATTTTTTGAATATATCATGAAATATGAGAACTGTACAACAAAATATGTGAAAAAATAAATATTTTTTATTAAAATTTGAATCAGTAAGATTGCAAACAATAGTGTGTTGTTTTTTTCTAAACTCTATAGTCAAAAGAAAGAAGGGGGTTATTCTTATATAAAAGGGGCGTTTTGATATAGTTATGTAACTGTGATTTGCATATAGGATCTCTCATGAGCCTCTATGCAAATAAATGGAAACGTATTCATGCCAGGTGGTCACTATTACCTTATATAAAGGCTTAATTTTAAGGAAGGGATCCTGGGGGTCTCTAGGCCTTTTTGATGATCCCTCATTTAAAAAAAATAAATTAAACTTTTAGTAAACAATGTTTTAAACAAAAGTGTATGTGTGGGTTGTTTTTTTTTTTCCTTCTAAACTCTATAGTGAAAAGAAGAAGGGGTTAATTCCATATTATTTGATTTGCATATAGGGGCACCCACAAGCCTCTGTCAAATAAAGTTACATTTATTCACGCCAGGTGATCACTATTAAAGGGACAGTATACTCCAAAAATATTATTGTTTAAAAAGATAGATAATGCTTTTAGCACCCATTTCTCAGCTTTGCACAACCAGCATTTTTTTTTATATTAATATACTTTAAGCCCTTTCAACCTCTAAATTTATGCCTACTGCTAAGCCACTAACGGCAGCCTCTTATCACGTGCATTTTGATTAGCTTTTCACAGCAATACGCTGCTACTGCATGTGTGCAATATAGATAACATTGTGTGCACTCCTGTGGAGTTATTTATGAGTCAGCACTAATTAGCTAAAATGCAAGTCTATGAATAGCACTGAGATAAGGGGGGTGTCTACAGAGGCTTAGCTACAAGATAATCATGCACATATTAACACATACAGTGGGGCAAAAAATATTTAGTCAGCAAAAAATTCTGCAAGTTCTCCCACTTAAGATGAGAGAGGCCTGTAATTTTCATCATAGGTATACCTCAACTATGAGAGACAAAATGTGGAAACAAATCCAGACAATCACATTGTCTGATTTGGAAAGAATTTATTTGCAAATTATGGTGGAAAATAAGTATTTGGTCAATATCAAAAGTTCATCTCAATACTTTGTTATATATCCTTTGTTGGCAATGACAGAGGTCAAATGTTTTCTGTAAGTCTTCACAAGGTTGTCACACACTGTTGCTGGTATGTTGGCCCATTCCTGCATGCAGATCTCCTCTAGAGCAGTGATGTTTTGGGGCTGTCGCTGGGCAACACGGACTTTCAACTCCCTCCAAAGGTTTTCTATGGGGTTGAGATCTGGAGACTGGCTAGGCCACTCCAGGACCTTGAAATGCTTCTTACGAAGCCACTCCTTCGTTGCCTGGGCAGTGTGTTTAGGATCATTGTCATGCTGAAAGACCCAGCCACGTTTCATCTTCAATGCCCTTGCTGATGGAAGGAGGTTTGCACTCAAAATCTCACGATACATGGCCCCATTCATTCTTTCATGTACATGGATCAGTCGTCCTGTTCCCTTTGCAGAGAAACAGCCCCAAAGCATGATGTTGCCACCCCCATGGTTCACAGTAGGTATGGTGTTCTTTGGTTGCAACTCAGCATTCTCTTTCCTCCAAACACGACGAGTTGTGTTTCTACCAAACAGTTCGACTTTGGTTTCATCTGACCATATGACATTCTCCCAATCCACTTCTAGATCATCCAAATGCTCTCTAGCATACTTCAGACGGGCCCGGACATGTACTGGCTTAAGCAGGGGGACACGTCTGGCACTGCAGGATCTGAGTCCTTGGCGGCGTAGTGTGTTACTGATGGTAGCCTTTGTTACGTTGGTCCCAGCTCTCTGCAGGTCATTCACTAGGTCCCCCCATGTGATCATTTTGACCCCACAGGGTGAGATCTTGCGTGGAGCCCCAGATCGAGGGAGATTATCAGTGGTCTTGTATGTCTTCCATTTTCTAATTATTGCTCCCACAGTTGATTTCTTCACACCAAGCTGCTTGCCTATTGCAGATTCAGTCTTCCCAGCCTGGTGCAGGTCTACAATTTTGTTTCTGGTGTCCTTCGACAGCTCTTTGGTCTTCACCATAGTGGAGTTTGGAGTGTCACTGTTTGCGGTTGTGGACAGGTGTCTTTTATACTGATAACAAGTTCAAACAGGTGCCATTAATACAGGTAATGAGTGTAGGACAGAGGAGCCTCTTAAAGAAGAAGATACAGGTCTGTGAGAGCCAGAAATCTTGCTTGTTTGTAGGTGACCAAATATTTATTTTCCACCATAATATGCAAATAAATTCTTTCCAAATCAGACAATGTGATTGTCTGGATTTGTTTCCACATTTTGTCTCTCATAGTTGAGGTATACCTATGATGAAAATTACAGGCCTCTCTCATATTCTTAAGTTGGAGAACTTGCACAATTGATGGCTGACTAAATAATTTTTTGCCGCACTGTAAATGTATATAAGCATATACATATATATATATATATTTACATTGACCGCAATGTAAAGGCATTTTTCAGTGCCGTTTTTTTTCCTAACACCACACTCCCACCAACTTTAAAGCCCCAAAACTGCCTAGTGCAGTTTTTTTTTTACAAATATATATATATATTGAGGGCATTTGGGGCACTTGTAATGGCTGCACTTGCAGGAGCGCAATAATATAGCGCTCCACTTGTAATCTAGCCCTAAATAAATGCTAGATAGAATGAGGCATTCAAAGAAAAGATTAGTCTGAGAATAACATGCAGATTTATTTTGTAAAGTTTCATTAGCTGTTTAAATAGTGACAAAATAAGTGCAGTTTTAATGTCTATAAAACAATGGGAGCTGCCATGTTGTAACTTAGGTTACTTTCTCTGCTGTGGCCAATTAGGGACAGTTATAAATAGGTCACTAGAGTGTGCAGCCAATGGCTGTGTGGAATATAACAGTGTTCTGCACTTCCATTTCTAACAGGAGCTGAAAAGCTCACAATTTCAGAATGGAATTACAGGAAAAGGGAACAAATATAATAATGAAAGTATATTGCAGACTTTATATATTATATTATATATATATATATATATATATATATATATATATATATATACACACACAATTTATCATCTCAATGTGTTTAATGTCCCTTTAATGGCACTTTATATGTAGCAATTATTTTTTTAGAAAAGTCAGTTATTAGGGTTAGGGTAGGAATCATATTTGTTAGTGCTCTCTCATATCTAATACTTTAAAGTACATTTGCATGTAATGCCAGCTCTACACTGAGCGTGTGGGTATTTGGGCACAGCTACGTATATAGATGTATCACATATTTAATGCACTTAAAGGGACAGTTTACTCAAACATTTTCTCCCCTTTAATTTGTTCCCAATGATCCACTTTACCTGCTGGAGTGTATTAAATTGTTTACAAGTATTTCCATTAGCCTTATATTGGCATTTGAAATAGTTTATTTAGCCTGTGGTATCCCCACCCATCCCAAAAATTTTTGGCCTTAAAGGGACATTATACACTCATTTTTTCTTTGCATAAATGTTTTGTAGATGATCTATTTATATAGCCCATAAAGTTTTTTTTTTAAATAAATGTATAGTTTTGCTTATTTTTAAATAACATTGCTCTGATTTTCAGACTCCTAACCAAGCCCCAACGTTTTATGTGAATACTGTCAGCTACCTTCTCCAGCTTGCTACTGTTTGTGTAAAGGGTCTTTTCATATGCAAAAGAAGGGGGAGGGGGGGGAGTGTTTTATTTCTCATTTGCAGTGGGCTTTCCAGCTACCTTTTCAACAGAGCCAAACTGACAGCTTCTAAGTAAGTTTTTAAACAGTTTTATATTGGATTTTTATATCAGTATCTGTGCATCTTATTCTTTATAGTAGTGTCTATTACATGCAGTTATACAGGGAGTGCAGAATTATTAGGCAAGTTGTATTTTTGAGGATTAATTTTATTATTGAACAACAACCATGTTCTCAATGAACCCAAAAAACTCATTAATATCAAAGCTGAATATTTTTGGAAGTAGTTTTTAGTTTGTTTTTAGTTTTAGCTATTTTAGGGGGATATCTGTGTGTGCAGGTGACTATTACTGTGCATAATTATTAGGCAACTTAACAAAAAACAAATATATACCCATTTCAATTATTTATTTTTAACAGTGAAACCAATATAACATCTCAACATTCACAAATATACATTTCTGACATTCAAAAACAAAACAAAAGCAAATCAGTGACCAATATAGCAACCTTTCTTTGCAAGGACACTCAAAAGCCTGCCATCCATGGATTCTGTCAGTGTTTTGATCTGTTCACCATCAACATTGCGTGCAGCATCAACCACAGCCTCACAGACACTGTTCAGAGAGGTGTACTGTTTTCCCTCCTTGTAAATCTCACATTTGATGATGGACCACAGGTTCTCAATGGGGTTCAGATCAGGTGAACAAGGAGGCCATGTCATTAGATTTTCTTCTTTTATACCCTTTCTTGCCAGCCACGCTGTGGAGTACTTGGACGCGTGTGATGGAGCATTGTCCTGCATGAAAATAATGTTTTTCTTGAAGGATGCAGACTTCTTCCTGTACCACTGCTTGAAGAAGGTGTCTTCCAGAAACTGGCAGTAGGACTGGGAGTTGAGCTTGACTCCATCCTCAACCCGAAAAGGCCCCACAAGCTCATCTTTGATGATACCAGCCCAAACCAGTACTACACCTCCACCTTGCTGGCGTCTGAGTCAGACTGGAGCTCTCTGCCCTTTACCAATCCAGCCACGGGCCCATCCATCTGGCCCATCAAGACTCACTCTCATTTCATCAGTCCATAAAACCTTAGAAAAATCAGTCTTGAGATATTTCTTGGCCCAGTCTTGATGTTTCAGCTTGTGTGTCTTGTTCAGTGGTGGTCGTCTTTCAGCCTTTCTTACCTTGGCCATGTCTCTGAATATTGCACACCTTGTGCTTTTGGGCACTCCAGTGATGTTGCAGCTCTGAAATATGGCCAAACTGGTGGCAAGTGGCATCTTGGCAGCTGCACGCTTGACTTTTCTCAGTTCATGGGCAGTTATTTTGCACCTTGGTTTTTCCACACGCTTCTTGCGACCCTGTTGACTATTTTGAATGAAGCGCTTGATTGTTCGATGATCACGCTTCAGAAGCTTTGCAATTTTAAGAGTGCTGCATCCCTCTGCAAGATATCTCACTATTTTTGACTTTTCTGAGCCTGTCAAGTCCTTCTTTTGACCCATTTTGCCAAAGGAAAGGAAGTTGCCTAATAATTATGCACACCTGATATAGGGTGTTGATGTCATTAGACCACACCCCTTCTCATTACAGAGATGCACATCACCTAATATGCTTAATTGGTAGTAGGCTTTCGAGCCTATACAGCTTGGAGTAAGACAACATGCATAAAGAGGATGATGTGGTCAAAATACTCATTTGCCTAATAATTCTGCACTCCCTGTATGAAAATGAGTGTATACTGTCCCTTTAAGGCCAAGTTGTGTTAACACAGCCAGTAGAAGAAATTACACTCCAGTGGTGTATAGAAGAGATAAGGTAATAAAATTTTAATTTTCTATTGTTCTCTCCAAGTATTGGTGATTGGTTTATGGACAGATATAAGATAAAGAAGCAGGTATATGCACACAATGTGATAAAGTAATGAGATCTAATTATACCTACAAGCTCAACCCATTTTATTAGGTTGTGGCTTCAAAACACAAAATCAGCTAATTCATATACACAAATAAGCCTTAAAAAAGCAAATCTTATACATTTTATACTCTGTAGCTGGTAAGAAAAGTAATTGGAAACACATTAAGGGAAAAACAATATTATAGTATACTGTCCCTTTAAGCACAACACAAAGCTCTCAGACAGTAAAGAATAAACGCTGATAGATAACGATGGGCTTTCATCTACACTTCAGACATCCAGTTAGTTAGTTTGTGCCAGACCACACTGGTATTTGTGCTCTTGTGACACCGACTGACCTTTGTCTTTGCATCAGAGAACGAAAGAGGATTCAACAAATAAACAACAAGATCAACAATAAATAAACAGCTCATTGTGAGTCAAAGATTCTGCATAATATGATGAGAACTGAGGGTCACAGAGGTGTCCAATGCCAGTCAAGGGCCCCTCAGCAGAGCATTTTTTACTTCCTTTGATTGGCCTTATAATCAC
Organism: Bombina bombina; assembly: GCF_027579735.1. Taxonomy (NCBI): domain Eukaryota; kingdom Metazoa; phylum Chordata; class Amphibia; order Anura; family Bombinatoridae; genus Bombina; species Bombina bombina. The sequence goes on from NC_069504.1 coordinate 1,120,590,737, forward strand.
TTAGACAAGTCTCTGTTACCTGTTTCAGATGGTTTCTCATGGATTTCACATTCCTGATGTAGTTGCTGAAACGTTCTCTAATGTCCTGGAGTTGGACATTACCTGAGTTCTGTCTAAGAATATCTGATGCGGATGAACTTCTGTTATCTGAAATCATTTCTGTTCAGGAGAAGACAAAATCAGGATCTGGTGTTATTTTAGCATTCATTGTAATGTAATACCCCTGGATACTGGATACTCCAGTATTAGTGCATATTTGGCCCGTCACACACTTGTAGAGCAATACTGACATCACTACTCTACTGTCTCAAGGGATAATGCGTGAACATAAAATGTAATTGTATATTGTGAAGATATTCCCTTCTAGGTCACTGTTATCCAATCTTCTTTACATTCGATTGTTTGCTGATCTACTAAGGTATGATGTATTTTTACTTATGGAGATTGTGTATTATAACGAATAAAACACACCCGTTTGTAGATAATCAAGTCATTATAGGGTCTCAGCTCTATATGGGAACACAACTCCTCTGGGACTCACACTGTTAGTTCTAGGGGCTGCTGAAGATGCTATACCCCCATTTTCATGACTATAGAACACCCAGATGCCCTGATTTAGGTAGTGCCTGTTTTTTGTCAGTGATATACACATAGCTAGGAAAGAGGCAAATAAAGTTTTGTAGGGGTAGAAGAGGTTCTCCATCAGTTGCACTTTTACTTAGTTTTGTGTTTATTAGGGTAAGGCTAGGAGTAGGGTTTATTAGGGTAAGGTTAGGATTAGGGTTTATTAGGGTAAAACTAGGATTAGGGTTTATTAGGGTAAGGTTAGGATTAGGGTTTATTAGGGTAAGGCTAGGATTAGGGTTTATTAGGGTAAGTCTAGGATTAGGGTGTATTAGGGTAAGGCTAGGATTAGGGTTTATTAGGATAAAGCTAGGATTAGGGTTTATTAGGGTAAGGTTAGGATTAGGGTTTATTAGGGTAAAACTAGGATTAGGGTTTATTAGGGTAAAGTTAGGATTAGGGTTTATTAGGGTAAAACTAGGATTAGGGTTTATGAGGGTAAGGCTAGGATTAGGGTTTTTAGGGTAATTCTAGGATTAGGGTTTATTAGGGTAAAGCTAGGATTATGGTTTATTAGGGTAAAGTTAGGATTAGGGTTTATTAGGGTAAGGTTAGGATAAGGGTTTATTATGGTAAGACTGCGATTAGGGTTTATAAGGGTAAGGTAAGGATTAGGGTTTATTAGGGTAAAGCTAGGATTAGGGTTTATTAGGGTAAAGTTAGGATTAGGGTTTATTAGGGTAAAACTAGGATTAGGGTTTATTAGGGTAAAACTAGGATTAGGGTTTATAAGGGTAAGGCTAGGATTATGGTTTATTAGGGTAAAGCTAGGATTAGGGTTTATTAGGGTAAAGCTAGGATTAGGGTTTATTAGGGTAAGGTTAGGATAAGGGTTTATTATGGTATGACTGGGATTAGGGTTTATAAGGGTAAAGTAAGGATTAGGGTTTATTAGGGTAAAGCTAGGATTAGGGTTTATTAGGGTTATGTTGGGATTAGGGTTTATTAGGATTATTATTATCAGGTATTTGTAGAGCACCAACGGATTCTGCAGTACTATAAACATAGGAGGTAGGTATACAAGATAATAATTATAGGGATCAAGTGGGTAGAGGGCTTTGCCGAGAGTTGCACTGTTGTAGTCGGCTCTTATGAAGGGGATCTACAAACAGCTGGGCTCATAGACTACATGCTAAGGTGTTTAAGGGGATAGAAATGGAGTTAGGAAAGGTTAGTATAGCTTGTATGCATCCCTGAATAGTAGAGTCTTCAGGGAACGCTTGAAGCTTACAAAACCTCTTCCAAAATCTCCACCCCTCATTTCTCTATAACTGTTGATAACACCATCATTTTTTTGTCAGTGATATACACATAGCTAGGAAAGAGGCAAATAAAGTTTTGTGGGGGTAGAAGGGGTTCTCCATCAGTTGCACGTTTACTTAGTTTTGTGTTTATTAGGGTAAGGCTAGGAGTAGGGTTTATTAGGGTAAGGTTAGGATTAGGGTTTATTAGGGTAAGGTTAGGATTAGGGTTTATTAGGGTAAGGTTAGGATTAGGGTTTATTAGGGTAAGGCTAGGATTAGGGTTTATTAGGGTAAAGTTAGGATTAGGGTTTATTAGGGTAAGGTTAGGATAAGGGTTTATTAGGGTAAGGTTAGGATTAGGGTTTATTAGGGTAAGGCTAGGATTAGGGTTTATTAGGGTAAGACTAGGATTAGGGTTTATTAGGGTAAAGCTAGGATTAGGGTTTATTAGGGTAAGGCTAGGATTAGGGTTTATTAGGTTAAAGCTAGGATTAGGGTTTATTAGGGTAAAGCTAGGATTAGGGTTTATTAGGGTAAGGCTAGGATTAGGGTTTATTAGGGTAAGACTAGGATTAGGGTTTATTAGGGTAAAGCTAGGATTAGGGTTTATTAGGGTAAAGCTAGGATTAGGGTTTATTAGGGTAAAACTAGGATTAGGGTTTATTAGGGTAAAGCTAGGATTAGGGTTTATTAGGGTAAGGTTAGGATTAGGGTTTATTAGGGTAAGGCTAGGATTAGGGTTTATTAGGGTAAAACTAGGATTAGGGTTTATTAGGTTAAAGCTAGGATTAGGGTTTATTAGGGTAAGGTTAGGATTAGGTTTTATTAGGGTAATGCTAGGATTAGGGTTTATTAGGGTAAGGTTAGGATTAGGGTTTATTAGGGTAAGGTTAGGATTAGGGTTTATTAGGGTAAGGTTAGGATTAGGGTTTATTAGGGTAAGGTTAGGATTAGGGTTTATTAGGGTAAAGCTAGGATTAGGGTTTATTAGGGTAAGGTTAGGATTAGGGTTTATTAGGGTAAGACTAGGATTAGGGTTTATTAGGGTAAAGCTAGGATTAGTGTCTATTAGGGTAAGGTTAGGATTAGAGTTTATTAGGGTAAAACTAGGATTAGGGTTTATTAGGGTAAGGCTAGGATTAGGGTTTATTAGGGTAATGCTAGGATTAGGGTTTATTAGGGTAAAGCTAGGATTATGGTTTATTAGGGTAAAGCTAGGATTAGGGTAAGGTTAGGATAAGGGTTTATTATGGTAAAACTGGGATTAGGGTTTATAAGGATAAGGCTAGGATTATGGTTTATTAGGGTAAAACTAGGATTAGGGTTTATTAGGGTAAAGCTAGGATTATGGTTTATTAGGGTAAAGCTAGGATTAGGGTTTATTAGGGTAAGGTTAGGATAAGGGTTTATTATGATAAGACTGGGATTAGGGTTTATAAGGGTAAGGTAAGGATTAGGGTTTATTAGGGTAAAGCTAGGATTAGGGTTTATTAGGGTAAAGATAGGATTAGGGTTTATTAGGGTAAAGCTAGGATTAAGGTTTATTAGGGTAAGGTTAGGATAAGGGTTTATTATGGTAAGACTGGGATTAGGGTTTATAAGGGTAAAGTAAGGATTAGGGTTTATTAGGGTAAAGCTAGGATTAGGGTTTATTAGGGTTATGTTGGGATTAGGGTTTATTAGGATTATTATTATCAGGTATTTGTAGAGCACCAACGGATTCTGCAGCACTATAAACATAGGTGGTAGGTATACAAGATAACAATTATAGGGATCAAGTGGGTAGAGGGCTTTGCCGAGAGTTGCACTGTTGTAGTCGGCTCTTATGAAGGGGATCTACAAACAGCTGGGCTCATAGACTACATGCTAAGGAGTTCAAGTGGATAGAAATGGAGTTAGGAAAGGTTAGTGTAGCTTGTATGCATCCCTGAATAGTAGAGTCTTCAGGGAACGCTTGAAGCTTACAAAACCTCTTCCAAAATCTCCACCCCTCATTTCTCTATAACTGTTGATAACACCATCATTACTCCTACCCCACATGCCCGATGTCTTGGGGTCACTCTCGACTTAGATCTTTCTTTTACTCCTCACATTCAGTCCTTGGCTAAAGCCTTAGCCTACTGCTTCTACCTTAAAAACATCTCTAAAATTAGACATTTCCTTACACAAGACACAACTAAGATTTGACTACTGCAACTCCATCCTCTCAATCTCTAGGAGATTGTGATTTATAGATGAAAGGAGTTGCTGCAGGGTTCACAGTACATAATATTAGTTAGAGCATATGTCAGAGTAATAAGCAGAGCAGCACATGTGAAAGGCAAGTTCCAAGTTAAAGTGGAGGTAAAGTTACCTGGTTGTCGATATACCATTCTTTGTTCACAATTAGTATGAGTTTCATTCATCATTGTATTCTCAATTTGCTAGAAATGAAGTTATCAGCATAATAAATAATTTATTTTGCAAATTCAACCCGTATTTTTTTTTTTATCTTTTGATCACGTTTTCATAAAATCCAATTGGAAATCTGGCCATTAGGCAGCCGTCACCCTACGTCATCAGCCTCCTTGTTATTCTGCGCATGCACTATCGGCTAGATTTAGAGTTCTGCGGCCAAAGGGGTGCGTTAGCTACGCATGCTTTTTTTCTCCCGCACCTTTTAAATACCGCTGGTATTTAGAGTTCACAGAAAGGCTGCGCTAGGCTCCAAAAAGGGAGCGTATAGCATATTTACCGCCACTGCAACTCTCAATACCAGCGGTGCTTACGGACACGGCCAGCTTCAAAAACGTGCTCGTGCACGATTCCCCCATAGAAAACAATGGGGCATTTTGAGCTGAAAAAAAACCTAACACCTGCAAAAAAGCAGCGTTCAGCTCCTAACGCAGCCCCATTGTTTTCTATGGAGAAACACTTCCTATGTCTGCACCTAACACCCTAACATGAACCCCGAGTCTAAACACCCCTAACCTTACACTTATTAACCCCTAATCTGCCACCCCCGCTATCGATGACACCTGCATATTTTTTTTAACCCCTAATCTGCCGCTCCGTACACCGCCGCAACCTACATTATCCCTATGTACCCCTAATCTGCTGCCCCTAACACAGCCGACCCCTATATTATATTTATTAACTCCTAATCTGCCGCCCCCAACGTCGCCTCCACCTACCTACAATTATTAACCCCTAATCTGCCGACCGGACCTCACCGCTACTATAATAAAGTTGTTAACCCCTAATCCGCCTCACTCCCGCCTCAATAACCCTATAATAAATAGTATTAACCCCTAATCTGCCCTCCCTAACATCGCCGACACCTAACTTAAAGTATTAACCCCTAATCTGCCAGCCGGACCTCGCCGCTACTATAATAAAGTTATTAACCCCTAAAGCTAAGTCTAACCTTAACACTAACACCCCCCTAAATTAAATATAATTTAAATCTAACGAAATAAATTAACTCTTATTAAATAAATTATTCCTATTTAAAGCTAAATACTTACCTGTAAAATAAACCCTAATATAGCTACAATATAAATTATAATTATATTGTAGCTATTTTAGGATTAATATTTATTTTACAGGCAAATTTCAATTTATTTTAACTAGGTACAATAGCTATTAAATAGTTATTAACTATTTAATAGTTACCTAGCTAAAATAAAGAGAAATTTACCTGTAAAATAAAAACTAACCTAAGTTACAATTACACCTAACACTACACTATACTTTAATAAATTATTCCTATTTAAAACTAAATACTTACCTGTAAAATAAACCCTAAGATAGCTACAATATCATAATATCAATAACATCCTGCTGGCCCGACGGACTAACGACGAATGAAGGCTCCTTTAAGGGACGTCATCCAAGATGGCGTCCCTCGAATTCCGATTGGCTGATAGGATTCTATCAGCCAATCGGAATTAAGGTAGGAAAATTCTGATTGGCTGATGGAATCAGCCAATCAGATTCAAGTTCAACCTGATTGGCTGATCCAATCAGCCAATCAGATTGAGCTTGCATTCTATTGGCTGATCGGAACAGCCAATAGAATGCAAGCTCAATCTGATTGGCTGATTGGATCAGCCAATCGGATTGAACTTGAATCTGATTGGCTGATTCCATCAGCCAATCAGAATTTTCCTACCTTAATTCCGATTGGCTGATAGAATCCTATCAGCCAATCGGAATTCGAGGGACGCCATCTTGGATGAAGTCCCTTAAAGGAGCCTTCATTTGTCGGTAGTCCGTCGGGCCAGCAGGATGTTCCGCGTCGGAGGTCTGCAAGATGGATCCTGAAGAAAGAAGATTGCAGACCCCGCTTGGAAGATGACATTGCCCGGATGGAAGACTTCTTCAGCGCCGCTTGGAGGATCACTTCATCGGATGGAAGACTTCTTCAGCGACGCTTGGAGGATCACTTCATCGGATGGAAGATTTCTTCAGCGCCCCTTGGAGGATCACTTTTGCCGCTCCGGATCTCCTCTTCAGTTCCATCGGTGGCTCGGCTGAGTGAAGACGACTCAAGGTAGGATGATCTTCAGGGGGGTAGTGTTAGGTTTTTTAAGGGAGGTTTGGGTTAGATTTGGGGTATGTGGGTGGTGGGTTTTAATGTTGGGGGGGTTATATTTTTCTTTTACAGGCAAAAGAGCAGTTTTCTTTGGGGCATGCCCCACAAAAGGTCCTTTTAAGGGCTGGTAAGGTAAAAGAGCTTTGAACTTTTTTAATTTAGAATAGGGTAGGGCATTTTTTTATTTTCGGGGCTTTGTTATTTTATTAGGGGGCTTAGAGTAGGTGTAATTAGTTTAAAATTGTTGTAATATTTTTCTAATGTTTGTAAATATTTTTTTATTTTTTGTAACTTAGTTCTTTTTTTATTTTTTGTACTTTAGTTAGTTTATTTAATTGTATTTATTTGTAGGTATTGTATTTAATTAATTTATTGATAGTGTAGTGTTAGGTTTAATTGTAGATAATTGTAGGTATTTTATTTAATTAATTTATTGATAGTGTAGGGTTAGGTTTAATTGTAACTTAGGTTAGGATTTATTTTACAGGTAATTTTGTAATTATTTTAACTAGGTAGCTATTAAATAGTAAATAACTATTTAATAGCTATTGTACCTGGTTAAAATAAATACAAAGTTGCCTGTAAAATAAATATTAATCCTAAAATAGCTACAATATAATTATTATTTATATTGTAGCTATATTAGGGTTTATTTTACAGGTAAGTATTTAGCTTTAAATAGGAATAATTTATTTAATAAGAGTTAATTTATTTTGTTAGATTTAAATTAAATTTAACTTAGGGGGGTGTTAGAGTTAGACTTAGCTTTAGGGGTTAATACATTTATTAGAGTAGCGGTGAGGTCCGGTCGGCAGATTAGGGGTTAATACTTGAAGTTAGCTGTTAGGGAGGGCAGATTAGGGGTTAATACTATTTATTATAGGGTTATTGAGGCGGGAGTGAGGCGGATTAGGGGTTAATAACTTTATTATAGTAGCGGTGAGGTCCGGTCGGCAGATTAGGGGTTAATAATTGTAGGTAGCTGGCGGCGACGTTGTGGGGGGCAGATTAGGGGTTAATAAATATAATATAGGGGTCGGCGGTGTTAGGGGCAGCAGATTAGGGGTACATAGGGATAACGTAGGTGGCGGCGATGTGCGGTCGGCAGATTAGGGGTTAAACATTTTTAATAGAGCGATGTGGGGGGACCTCGGTTTAGGGGTGCATAGGTAGTTTATGGGTGTTAGTGTACTTTAGAGCACAGTAGTTAAGAGCTTTATGAACCGGCGTTAGCCCAGAAAGCTCTTAACTCCTGGCTTTTTTCTGCGGCTGGAGTTTTGTCGTTAGATTTCTAACGCTCACTTCAGCCAAGACTCTAAATACCGGCGTTAGGAAGATCCCATTGAAAAGATTGGATACGCAAATGGCGTAGGGGGATCTGCGGTATGGAAAAGTCGCGGCTGCAAAGTGAGCGCTAGACCCTTTAATGACTGACTCTAAATACCAGCGGGCGGTAAAAACCAGCGTTAGGACCCCCTAACGCTGGTTTGGACGGCTACCGCAAAACTCTAAATCTAGGCGTATGTTTGTTTGGTCATATTGCAATCCATGCATTTTGTTTAGGACTACCCATAGGACCGCTCTATGGGGCATATTTATGATTGTGCAAGCGAACATGATCCGATATAGCGGATTCTTGTGAACTGCTGGTGCAAAGCCGCCCCCTGCAAATTCGCGGCCAATCGGCCGCTAGCAGGGGGTGTCAATCAACCCGATCGTATTTGATCGGGTTGATTTCCGTCGATTTCTGTCTGCGGCCTCAGAACAGGTGGACAGGTTATGGAACAGTGGTCTTTAGACCGCTGCTTCACAACTTCTGTTTCCGACGAGTCTGAAGGAAACACGGGGCATTAAGCTTCGTACGGAGCTTGATAAATATGCCCCTATACATCACTCACTAAAAAATCAGGAAATATTGGTTGGGAGGAGTAAAGCTAGCAATGGTATGGATTTATATTTATCTTTTATTGCTCAAATATAGACAAATTGGTGGAAAAAGTTGGAAATTAGCTTACTTAAATCTAGAATGATTAATGTGTGTCCTCAACATGTTCCAACTTAACCTTCACTTTCAGCATTAAATACTCTTGTGGCAAATATTGGAGAATCACAGGAAAGCAGTTCGTTTAACTGAACACATAATTGCAGAGTTCTGAATTTATATAATTGCAGGCGGATATTTGGGCAATAACAAGTTGTAGCAGTGATTAGTTGTAAGGTACAGAGTAAGATTCAGAGCAAAATCCAAACTTGTAATTTAGATTGAGTTCAGAGTTTGTATAATAGCAGTGTCCAGGAAACAATGCATGAAATATATGGATACTTGAGATTAGTAGAATTCAGGCTTTACAGTAAGGGGCATATTTATGATTGTGCGAGCGGACATGATCCGATATATAGAGGATCATGTCCGCTGCACATCGATAAATACCGACAGCATACGCTCTCAGCATTTATCATTGCACCAGCAGTTCTTGTGAACTGCTGGTGCAATGCCGCCCCCTGCAGATTCGCAGCCAACCGGCCGCTAGCAGGGGTGTCAATCAACCTGATCTTATTCGATCGGGTTGATTTCTGGCGATTTCTGTCTGCAGCCTCAGAGCATGCAGACAGGTTATGGAGCAGCGGCCTTTTTCATAACTTTTGTTTCCGGCAAGCCAAACACGGGGCATCAAGCTCCAGATTCTGCAGCGCTAGGGTTGGATTGGGTTTGTTTGGGATTACGGGTTGGTTAGTGTTATGTTGGCATTAGGGTTGGAATGAGTTATGTTGGGATTAGGGTTTATCTGGGTTATGTTGGGATTAGGGTTTATCTGGGTTATGTTGGGATTAGGGTTTATCTGGGTAATGTTGGGATTAGGGTTTATCTGGGTTATGTTGGGATTAGGGTTTATCTGGGTTATGTTGGGATTAGGGTTTATCTGGGTTATGTTGGGATTAGGGTTTATCTGGGTTATGTTGGGATTAGGGTTTATCTGGGTTATGTTGGGATTAGGGTGCTTCTGGGTTATGTTGGGATTAGGGTTTATTAGAGTTCTGTTGGGATTAGGATTTATCTGAGTTATGTTAGTGTTAGGGTTTATTAGGGTTATGTTGGGATTAGGATTTATTAGGGTTATGTTGGGAAAAGGGTTTATTAGAGTTATGTTGTGTTAAGTTTTTTTTGTTATGTTAGGATTAGGGTTTATTAGAGTTGTGTTGTGATTAGGGTTTATTTGGGTTATATTGGGATTAGGGTTATGTTGGGCTCAGGGTTGGCTGGGGTTAGTGCCAAGAAACCTTAATTAAGCAGCATTTTAGTGTAGCATTGTTTTTCCTGCTGTATTGCTACTGACGTATACTGGGAGAGTACTGAGCACAGGTTGGATAGTCTTTGCCACTAATAAATATTTTACCAGAGACGTGTCCAACTGTTTTACCACTTGGGTCATTTAGAATTTATGTTGACTCACATGACAACAAGGATAAAAATGCACAACATTTAATTCATATTCACAAATAAGATCTTTCTCTGCATCTTGGCTTCCCCAACTCCCTCTAGTACGGAGATTTTCAAACTTGGGGGGGGGGGGGCGAGAGCAGGTTAGGGGAGGGATGAGAACAGTGAACAATACCACACTAACTAATCCAAACAGGCGTGTGGCAGAGAAGGCGCGATGAACAGGAGCCTTGTAAAGCGTTCTAAGCTTATCCATTTTAGCTGCACTATAGGGTGCACACAGATGGTAAACGGCGGGTTTCCCGGGCAGGTTTTGGCTGCATTCCGGAAGGATGAACAGTTGTAATGTAAAGGTGGCTGTGCTGATAAGGCCCCTATAATAAGGTTATCTGCTATTAGCAATAACCAAATATAATGCACTATTGTTTTGGAACATTTGGGGAGACCCTGAAAGCTGTAACCCATATAATTTTGTATATTTGAACATGGTGTGAGCTCATGCAGTGGCAGTCATACTTCTCAAAAAATCCAGATTGTGTGTGTGTGTGTGTGTTAAGATTGTGTGTGTGTATGAGATTGTGTGTGCATGAGATTGTGTGTGTGTGTATGAGATTGTGTGTGTGTGAGATTGTGTGTATGAGATTGTGTGTGTGTGAGATTATGTGTATGAGATTGTGTGTGTGTGTGTGTGTGTGTGAGATTGTGTGTGAGATAATGTGTATGAGATTGTGTATGTGTGTGTGTGTGAGAGAGATTGTGTGTGTGTGAGATTATGTGTAGGGGATTGTGTGTGTATGAGATTTTGTGTGTGTATGAGATTGTGTGTGTATGTGTGTGTATGAGATTGTATATATGAACTTGTGTGAGAGATTGCGTGTGTATGAGTTTGTGTGTGTATGAGATTGTGTGTGTGAGATTTTGTGTGTGTGAGATTGTGTGTATGACATTGTGTGTGTGTGTGTGTGAGAGAGAGAGAGAGAGAGAGAGATTGTGTGTGTGTGTGGGAGATTTTGTTTGTGTGAGATTGTGTGTATGACATTGTGTGTGTATGAGATTGTGTGTGTCTGTGCGTGTATATGAAATTGTGTGTGTGTATTTGTGTATGTATGAGATTGTATATATTGAGGCCTATTTATCAAAGGTCTTGCAGACCTGATCCGACAGTGTGGATCAGGTCCGTAAGACCTAGCTAAATGCGGAGAGCAATACGCTCTCCGTATTCAGCATTGCACCAGCAGCTCACAAGAGCCAATGGGCTGCCAGCAGGGAAGTGTCAATTGTGGCGATTCCTGTCTTTAGACCGCTGCTTTATAACTGCTGTTTCTGGCGTGTGTGTGTATGAGCGTGTGTGTGTGTATGAGTTTGTGTGTGTATATGAGATTGTGTGTATGAGATTTTGTGTGTGTATGAGATTGTGTGTGTGTGTATGAGATTGTGTGTGTCTGTGCGTGTGTATGAAATGGTGTGTGTATTTGTGTATGTATGAGATTGTATATATGAGATTGTGTGTGTGTGTATGAGATTGTGTGTGTGTTTGTGAGATTGTGTGTGTGTGTGAGATTGTATGTGTGTGTATGAGATTATGTGTGTGTATGTGTATGAGATTGTGTTTGTGTATGAGATTGTGTATGTGTGTGTGTATGAGATTGTATGTGTGTGAGATTGTGTGTATGAGATTGTGTGTGTGTATGAGATTATGTGTGTGTGTGCATGTGTATGAAATTGTGTGTGTGTGTATAAGATATTGTGTGTGTGTGATATTGTAAGTGTGTGTATGAGATATTGTGTGTGTATGAGATTGTCTGTGTGTGTGTATGAGATTGTGTGTGTGTGTGTTTGTGTAAGAGATTGTGGGTGTGCATGCGAATTTCTGCAATTTTAAGAAATACATTACAAGCATGGGGGGGGGCTCATCTTGAAGGTTTCGCCAAAGGGGAGGCCCACTGTCTTAGACTTTGAAAACTTCTGCTCTATTATAAATGACAGTTTTTCTTCTACAATTTGGGGTTTATTTCCTGTTCCCAGAATTAATCTGAAAAACAAAATATTTCCAGTCCTGCAGATATAATAACATTGCTTTGAAAACTAATTTAATTTGATGTTCTCAACCAAAGAGTGAAAATCATTTAAATTTAATGAAGACAGTGAATTAATAAACAGCCTTATGTCTCATGTTGGATGGAGAGGACAATAATCTTCAGTCTATCCAGGCGCCTAAAACGTTTTCATGTTTGTATTAAAATATGGTGTTTTGCATATAAATACAATATCATTTTACTGTTAAGAGTCTGCAATATTGTGATAATTATTTATCCTCTAAATAAAATATTCACACTTATTGTATAGGAATTATATAATACCTGTGTGCTTATGTATACAGTGTGTTTTTAAAATCTTATTGACCAAAAAGCATTTCAGGGGCCACCAAGCAGCCTTCCTGACATACCCCACGACAGCTCAAATTACATAAAGCATCCACTTTATTATGTATTTATTTACGGTGTACTTATATGCTGACTGTCTGACAGTTGTTTAAAGGGACACTTAAGTCAAAATTAAGCTTTCATGATTCAGAAAGAGCAGCAATTTTAAGCAACTTTCCAATGTATTTCCATTAACAAAATGTGCACAGTCTTTTTATATTTAAATTTTTGAGTCACCAGCTCCTACTGAGCATGTGCAAGAATTCACAGAATATACAATATGCATTTGTGATTGGCTGATGTCTGTCACATGATACAGGAGGAATGTATACAGGACCGTCTTTAACACAGGGCAAAAGGGGCAGCTGCCCAGGGCCCAGTTTCTGTTGAGGGGCCCAAGAGTTCATACCAGACTGCTGATGTGACATGGGGAACACACACATTCAGTCCTAATACTGTCACAGTCAAAAGTACTCTGCTTATATTTTTTTTTTTAAAAACTGTGCCAGACCGTGCCGGTGTCATGTGATATGCCAAGCTATTGCCATGTGCTGTTTTAGATGTGCACTGTGCAGCACTGAATGCAAAGCCCTAACTCGGCATCCAGCCATTCCCACTGCATCATAAAAGGTCCTACTGGGGTTACCACTGTTACCAGGTAACTGCTCTGGTTGTGGGGATTGTTTCTGGGTAGGGCTGATTGTAGGCGCATGCAGCAGAAAGCTGGAGCGGCAGGCACATGAGTATTTGAGCATCTGTGCAGCTGCACACACTGCTCTCTTCAGTCTCGAGGCTGTGTGACTCATCTCACACTGTATCCATGCAGCCTTGGACAGACAGCATCCAGTCTGCTGGTCCCCTTAGCCCTGCTCTTTCTGCTGTGGCCCTAAGATCAACTAACTGAAGTTTGTTAGGGGAACAGTGCTTTGTAGAAAGGTGTCAGTGGGAAGAATAAGTGAGTGCACACCCCCCCTCCCCATGCAGCATTGTCTAGTGCAAGGTGAGAGGGAACTTGTTCCTAGCAAAGAAGGGACATGTGCTGCTGTGGCTGATGTATAGTGTCATGCTGATACTTCACATATTAATGTAAGGTTTATTTTTATAGTTTTTGTTTTCTCTCTGTCTCAGATTTTACAGCTTCCCATAGTAGTTCTGCTGTTCCAGTCAGTAAACTTATATTTGTCTGCACCTCCATGCTTCCTCCTCAGTCTTTACCTTGCTTTGCTCCTGTTGGCTGCCCTAAATCTCTTTAACCAGCTAACCTCACACCAGAATCACATTCAAAAGAATATTAAATGAATCCACAGTGGAGGAATTTATATATTTATTTACTTATTAGTACTGCTTAGGTCCAGTTTCACATATTGCAATTTATTTCATTTTTTTAAATGATTAGCTCAGCAGTGGATAATCCCCTGCTGGGCTAATAATAATAATAAAAAAATTGATTTAGTTGTTTTGGGATGTTGGGGTGGAGAGCAAAATTGCATGGGGGGGGGCCCAAGAAAATTTTCGCCCAGGGTCCAGTCAGTATTAAAGACGGCCCTGAATGTATATAGACATAAACAATCTACGTCTACTACTATCTACTTCTAGTTCAGACTTAAGGGGCCAAATTATCAAGCTCCGAATGAAGCTTGATGCCGCTGCTCCATAACTTGTCCGCTGCCTCTGAGGCTATAAAATCGGGCTGATTGACAACCCCTGCTAGCGGCCGATTGGCAGTGAATCTACAGGGGGCAGCATTGCACAAACAATTCACCAGAACTGCTTGTGCAATGATAAATGCCGACAGCGTATGCTGTTGGCATTTATTGATGTGCGGCGGACATGATACGCTACATCTGATCATGTCCGCTCGCATTTTGGTACATTGTCCACTAAGTGCTATTGCATTGTCTCTTTATCATGCATGTGTTGATTATGTAAATCCACTGTATTTACTGGTCCTTTAACATTTATAATATAAACACAATCTACCTCCATTTTATCAGCATGTTGTGTACACAAGATAAGTTATCACTAAAGCAGATTACTTTTAAAAGGTGCATTTATGCAAACTTACTAGTATTGACAAACTGGTTCTAATAGAATGTGACATGATATGCTGTGTGTTTACTGCTGTGCTGCTATTCAAGTCTACTGCGGTGCCACTGTCTGCTACTGTATAATGATGTAGCACTGCACTTGTATACTGCTGTACCACTGCACTTGTATACTACTGTACCACTGCACTTGTATACTGCTGTACCACTGCACTTGTATACTACTGTACCACTGCACTTGTATACTGCTGCACCACTGCACTTGTTTACTACTGTACCACTGCACTTGTATACTGCTGTACCACTGCACTTGTATACTACTGAAGCACTGTACTTGTATACTGCTGTACCACTGCACTTGCATACTACTGTAGCACTCCACTTGTATAGTGCTGTACCACTGCACATGTATACTGATGTAGCACTGCACTTGTATACTACTGTACCACTTCACTTGTAAACTGCTGTAGCATTGCACTTGTATACTGCTGTGCCAGTGCACTTATATACTGCTGTACCACTGCACTTGTATACTAATGTACCACTGCACTTGTATACTACTGTATGACTGCACTTGTATACTGCTGTACCACTGTAATCATATACTACTGTACCACTGCACTTATATACTGCTGTACCACTGCAATTGCATACTACTGTATAAATGCACTTGTATATTAATGTATCACCACACTTGTATATTAATGTACCACTGCACTTGTATACTGCTGTAGCACAGCACTTGTATACTACTGTACCACTACAGTTGTATACTACTATACCACTGCAGTTGTATACTACTGTACCACTGCACTTGTATACTGCTGTACCACTGCACTTGTATACTACTGTATTGCTGCACTTGTATACTGCTGTGTCACTGCACGTATCACTGCACTTGTATACTGCTGTACCACTGCACTATATTGCTGTATTGCTGCACTTATATATCGCTGTACCACTGCACTTGTATACTACTGTATCCTTGTATACTACTGTAACACTGCACTTGTATTCTGCGGTACCAGTGAACTATATTGCTGTATAGCTGCACTTGTATACTGCTGTACCACTGCACTATATTGCTGTATTGCTGCACTTATATATCGCTGTACCACTGCACTTGTATACTATTGTATCCTTGTATACTACTGTAACACTGCACTTGTATTCTGCGGTACCAGTGCACTATATTGCTGTATAGCTGCACTTGTATACTGCTGTACCACTGCACTATATTGCTGTATTGCTGCACTTATATATCGCTGTACCACTGCACTTGTATACTACTGTATCCTTGCATACTACTGTAACACTGCACTTGTACACATGGGAGTCCGGGGGGGAGGGGGCAAGAGGGGGCACTTACACACTTGCTTACAGTGGTACACACATATATACAAAACCCACTTTAACATAAATATAGAAACATTGACACTTATATGCCAGTTGTTGACATTCTACCTCCTACAGCACAACTCCAGGGGCTGGACTTCATTCTGAGCATTAGCTGCCTCCCACACCCGTTTCGCACCTCCTTACCCTCAGCAGCATTTAGAAGCACAAGCCACTCCAGTTTTGTGAGCCACTGCACAGGAACTTCAGAATAAGGGAAAAAGCAGACTGTGCTTAAACAGCACTGGAAATTACAGTAAAGCAGCTGTGCCACAACCGGTACAGCTTCAATGTGAAGTAAAAAAAATATATAAACAGTTTGGCAGTCACTGGGACCTCTGTAACTGCACCACCACTGGTCCTAATAATATAATCTACAATGATCTGGAGCAAATGATGTGAGCTTGCAAATTCCAGGGGGGGGGAGAAAGTGCCCCCTCTTGCTCCCCCTCCGGATGCCTACTGTGCCTGTAGTGCTATATCACTGCATCTATATACTGCTCCATTATATTGTGCCTGTAGTGCTATATCACTGCATCTGTATACTGCTCCATTATGTTGTGCATGTAGTGCTATATCACTGCATCTGTATACTGCTCCATTATATTGTGCCTGTAGTGCTATATCACTGCATCTGTATACTGCTCCATTATATTGTGCCTGTAGTGCTATATCACTGCATCTGTATACTGCTCCATTATATTGTGCCTGTAGTGCTATATCACTGCATCTGTATAATGCTCCATTATATTGTGCCTCTAGTACTATGTCACTGCATCTGTATAATGCTCCATTATATTGTGCCTGTAGTGCTATATCACTGCATCTGTATAATGCTACATTATATTGTGCCTGTAGTACTATGTTACTGCATCTGTATAATGCTCCATTATATTGTGCCTGTAGTGCTATATCACTGCATCTGTATACTGCTCCATTATATTTTGCCTGTAGTACTATGTCACTGCATCTGTATACTGCTCCATTATATTGTGCCTGTAGTACTATGTCACTGCACCTGTACTGTTCCATTATATTGTGCCTGTAGTGCTATATCACTGCATCTGTATACTGCTCCATTATATTTTGCCTGTAGTACTATGTCACTGCATCTGTATACTGCTCCATTATATTGTGCCTGTAGTACTATGTCACTGCACCTGTACTGTTCCATTATATTGTGCCTGTAGTACTATGTCACTGCACCTGTATACTGCTCCATTATATTGTGCCTGTAGTACTATGTCACTGCACCTGTATACTGCTCCATTATATTGTGCCTGTAGTACTATGTCACTGCACCTGTATACTGCTCCATTATATTGTGCCTGTAGTACTATGTCACTGCACCTGTATACTGCTGTGCTACTGCTTCAGCATAATATTAGCCTATCATATCTACATGACTTTTACTATAACACATTAATAAGTTAGGTACAATATGAAGAACATGTTTTTGTCTTTCTTTTTCTTTCTTTCCTACAGTCCTAAGATTACTGTCCCCAGGCATCTCTATGTATATTATGTATATTCACTTTAGAGATAAAAAAAAAAAAACACTTACTTTTATAAAAGTACTGAACTGACAATATGGAGAGACTGATTTCTGGAAATCCACATAAAATGTAATTGAGATGAATCAGTTCTAAATTCCATCCATGAGCCAATGTTCCTGACAGTCGCTTGCAGATTTGTTGATGATCGCCAATGGCAACCAAGCAGCCTGAAGGTTACTGGGCGTAGAGAGGCTCCCTGGCCTTAGGACAAGTTGTTGTGTGGGCAGCAAAGTTTTGTTCTTTGCTTTTCATGGATTATGTGTGACCCTTTGGATGGGATTATTTTTAACCCGTTGGCTGCCAGGGTCTCTAATGCAATCTCTTTAATGTCTGCACAGCAATGTTTACAAATAAATATTTTTTTTAATATGTTTTACATAAGATAATTTACACTGTGTTCAAGCTAAGATACTTCTAAGGTTTTTGTTTGCATGTATGGAAATATATTATTATTATTGACACATAGTTAGCAAACAAATTGTGCAGCACAAGTAAATACAGAATTTTAGATTATTTAGGCAACATAACATACTACGGTTAATACAAATGAAAATGTAATGATTTTTATTTTTTACAATATTGTGTTTCGTGTATGCATTTATTTGTGTGTTTATGTTTGTGCGTGTATGTAAGCGCATGTGTATATGTGTGTGTGTGAGCATATATGTATGTGTGTGTTTATGTGTGTGAATGTCTATGTGTGTGTGTGTATGTGTGTGAGCATGTATGTGTGTGTTTATGTGTGTGTGAGTGTATGTGTGTGAACCTGTATTTGTGTGTTTATATGTGTGTGTATGTGTGCGTGTGTATGTGTGTGTGCATTTGTGTATTTTCGTGTGCGCATGTGTATGTGTGGGTGCGTGTATGTGTGTGTGTGTGAGGAAGTATGTGTGTGTATGTTTGTGTGTGTATGTGCTTGTATGTTTGTGAGCATGTGTGTGTGTGAGTGCGTGAACGTGTATGTGTGTGTTTATACGTGTCTATATGTGTGTGTATGTGTGTGCATATGTGTGTGTGAGAATGTGTGTATATGCTTGTGTGTATGTGTAGGTGTGTGCTTGTATGTGTGTGAGCAAGTATGTGTGTATATATGTGTGTATGTGTGTCAGCGTGTATGTATGTGCGTGTGTGTATGTTTGTGAACATGTATGTGTGCGTGTGCATGTGTGCGTATGTGATTGTGTATGTGTGTGTTTATGTGCGTGTGTGTATGTATGTGTGCGAGTGTGTATGTTTGCTGGAATATGCTTGTGTAGGTGTGTGTGTTATGGTTGATATATTTGCCATTAATACTTTAAGCTCCAAATTGTTACCGCCTGAAAACAACATGAAATCCTTATTTGCCCTTTTAATCTATCGATTTTGAAATACAAAAACAAATGCACAGAATTAGCATCAATTAAAAAAACGAGAAACAAGCAAAATATAGAAAATAGATGTAGACTGACAGATGGAGAGAGAGAGATAATAGATAGATGATAGATAGATAGATAAATAGATAGATAGATAGATAGATAGAGATAGACAGATAGATTAGGCAATTTGCAACATTTTGTAACACAGCAGCGTCACTAGAGAGTAGGGGATTAGCACAACTTTTACCAAAATACAAGCAAAATAAATAACAAATGGATATCGCATTATTGTTTCCTTTTTAAGAGTTACATCATTTAATTTATGGGGAATTCAGTTTTGAGGTTAAAGTAATGGTAAACTGCCACCTTTTTAAAACCAGATCCGGAATGTTAGTGATATTTTAGACAGAGTTTATTTATTCAGTTGTAGTGAAGTTTCACTAAAAGTTACTATTTAATATAGATATAAAATTCAAATACCCTGTGCTCTGCCGCCCACTTCAAAAGTCTTTTTTTTTTTTTTTGTGAGCTAAAGGTTTGAATTTTTCTCCAATCAGTGCTACAGCTACAATAAAAGTGCCATATTGGGAGAGTGCTGATTGGACAGCAATTCAAATCATTAGCTCACAGAAAAATTGACTTTTGAATTGGGCAGCGGAGCACGGGAATTTGAATTTCTTATCTATATTAAATAGGAAGTTATAGCGCATCTTTGTTACAACTGATGACTTATAATCCATCTAAAATATCACTCACATTCTGGATCTGTTTTTATAAAGGGGGGCGTTTACCATCAATGACCCATGTAGTTTACATAATATAAAACTCACATAAACCTCTGTCATATAATGAGTGAGCAGGAAGTGGCTGCCATTAACAGGTATGAACCACTTGGTTTGTGACTTTATTCTTTCATTTTACAGCTTTTTGCTGCCTGACTGTCCCCATCCTCCTGCCCTGTCTGCCTTTTATTCTCTCACATTGTATGCCATATTGTGAGCGTATTGTCTGTAGCCACTTGTCTGTGTTATTACTGGTTAAAACAACTGAGTCAGAGATCTGGAAATTTCCCATGTGGATGTCACTGAATTCATTTGTAAGACATTTCAGCCAGCTCAGATAAGCACTAAGCTAAATGGCAGCAATTCTACTGTATTTCAGTGTCTGTGACTGTCATAGCTGGCAATGCTGCAACTGTTAAGGGTTATGTCACAATATCATCAGACGTGTCACTTTAGTCTAAACTCTCTTATTATAGCCAGGAGATGCACTGTATGGTCTTTAGTTGTGGTATCCTTGTATAATTAAAGGGACATGGAAGTCAAAATTAAAATGTCATAATTAAAATAGAGCAGCCATTAACTTCCATGATCAGATTAACAAGTGCAGTTAATCCAAGAAACGAGCAAAAGAATCCAGTGAGCTCCGGTAAGATGAACAGTGATACTTTTATTGAAATAGAAAAACACACTTAAAAACAAGTGCAGTTAGCCAGCTGTGCCTAAGGGTATGAGCCTTATAAATATACAGCACTGACTGTTTTCCCTTTGGTGAGATCATTGGTGACTTTCTGAACCTTTATACCAGTGTTGGATAACTGGCAGCCCCAGAGCTACGTGTGATACTCAGAAGTTTACACTACACCCTCTGTTCTTTACATCCTGAGCAACAAATAATTTCTCAGTTTTACCAAAATGTTATGACACACATGTACACTCACTTACACATACATCTAAGCACACACACACACCTACAAACAATCACACACACACACACACACCAGTACAATCACATATACATACATCTAAGCACACACACACTTACAAACACTCACAAACATGTACACTCACATGCATCTAAGCATATTCACACCTACAAATACTTACACACACACGTACACTCACATACACATTCATCAAAGCGCACACAAACACCTACAAACACTCACACACACACACAACAGTACAATCACATATACATACATCTAAGCACGCACACCTACAAACACACACACATGTACACTCACATACATCTAAGCACATGCACACCTACAAATACTCACACAGATGTACACTCACATACACATTCATCAAAGCGCACACAAACACCTACAAACACACACCAGTACAATCACATATACATACATCTAAGCACCACACACACCTACAAACACACACACACACACACACACACACACATATGTACACATGTACACACCTACAAATACTCACACACACACATGTACACTCACATACACATTCATCAAAGCGCACACTAACACCTACAAACACACACACATGTACACTCACATACACATACATCTAAGTGCACACAAACATCTACAAACATACGCACACATGTACACTCACATACACATACATCTAAGTGCACACAAACAGCTACAAGCACTCGCACACACACCAGTACACTCACATATACATCACACACCTACAAACACTCACACACACACCAGTACACACACATACATCTAAGTGCACACAGACACACCTACAAACACTCACACACACACCAGTACACTCACATACACATACATCTAAGCGCACACAGACACACCTACAAACACTCACACACACACCAGTACACTCACATACACATACATCTAAGTGCACACAGACACACCTACAAACACTCACACATGTACACTCACATACATCAAAGCACACACAAACACCTACAAACACTCACACACACATCTGTGCATGATGAACACACATAGATACACACCTGCATAAAAAAGTTGATGTTACCTCCAAAGCAGCAATGCACTTCTGTGAATTAGCTAGTGATTGGTGGCTACACAAATATGCCTGTTGTCATTGGCTCACCAGATGTGTTCAGGTAGCTCCCAGCAGTGCTTTGCTATCTAGAACTGGTTTTGCTATATGTTAAACCCCTTTGCAGGAGATAAAAATATAATCAAATGCAAACAGTGGTGTTATAAAATAAAATGCTCAAACACATCAGAACATTTGCTTTTTGCACATGCATGCCCCTTTAAATGAAAAAAGGGAGTCATTTAGTAATATGTATTATCCAAAAGCTAAAAGTAACTCTCCTTAGAAAGTCCTAACATATGTAAATCCCTATTATTCTGCATACAAACCTTGGTTGTATTTACAATTAAAGGGACAGTGGACTGTAAAATTGTTTTTCCCTTAATGTCTTTCCAATGACTTCTTAAACCAGCAGCAGTAAGAAATTGCTTTTTGTGTTTATTTTTTGTATGAAATAGCTGGTTTTGTTCTTTGAAACCGCAACCCATTAAAACAGGTTGAGCTTGCAGGGAAATCAAATCTTATTTTATCACTTTCTGTACACACTCATACTTCCTTATCTTATATCAGTCAGTTTACGAAAGAGCAATACTTAGGGCATGATTCTCTAAAACTCTCTGGCTGGCGAGACTCTCTAAGAGCCGAGTCTATAAAATTTGCTGGTCTTTGCATATTTTTCCACGCGCAGGAGAGCCCTCAAGGAATTCTATAAAAAAGGGGTTGTCCCTGGGAGTGGGGAGCTGTCTCTCATACAAATAATGAGAACTTTCTGCTAGGTAGAAGTTTGCATTGGAGAACGAAGTACAGAGTGGGGGCCCGGCATGTTTTTAAACATGAATATTACGCCTAATACAAAATAAATTACCCTGTTTTGAGTGCACTGTTCCTTAAAGGGACACTGTACCCAGATTTTTTCTATCATGATTTAGATAGAGCATGCAATTTTAAGCAACTTTCTAATTTACTCCTATTATCAATTTTTCTTTGTTCTTTTGCTATCTTTATTTGAAAAAGAAGGCATCTAAGCTTTTTTTTGGTTCAGACTCTGGAAAGCACTTTTTTATTGGTGGATGAATTTATCCACCAATCAGCAAGAACAACCCAGGTTGTTCACCAAAAATGGGCCGGCATCTAAACTTACATTCTTGCATTTCAAATAAAGATACCAAGAGAATGAAGAAAATTTGATAATAGGAGTAAATTAGAAAGTTGCTTAAAATGTCATGCTCTATCTGAATCACGAAAGAAAAAATTTGGGTTCAGTGTCCCTTTAAATATGCTGCAATTTTCGTATACATAGGTTTTCCTTTCACAATATTTAGTGTTTTGAATATTTTTGGGAAAACTCGCCACTTTTTAATTGGCGAGAAAAAAACAGGGGCTATAACTCTCTCTTGTGGGTAAAAATGAGGCTACATTTTGTCCTTTGTTGATCCTTTATAGAATTAGAAATAAACGTTTGCTTTAAACACGTTAGACTGGAGCCAATCACCCTATTTATTAGACAAGTTTTATGTCTTTTCATTATGTGTTTTTTATCTAAACAAAAGTTTCTACAACAATCTCTCTTCCTGGCTCTTTGTAAGTAGTTTAATTTATGACCAGAACAGAGAAGCTAACAACAGAAACAAGGCTCCAGCCCTCTGTAGCAACAAGCTGAAATTAAAGACACAGTGAAAACACATTTGTTATGATTATGCAAAATGTTGGCAGGTTCAGTGTTTTCAGGCTGCTGACATTGTAGCATTGGAGAAACATGGACAATAGCAGCATTGGCTATGACTTGTTTAGAAAAACTACTATTACATGGTTAGTTCTACTAGAAGTAATAAATATATTCCGTGAGCACTGTACATCCACATGGGAGCCTCTCAGTGCCTAGTCTTGGGATTTCAGTGAGGCTCTGAACCTGATGCTGTCCTATGTATCTAGAAATCCAAAATCATTCATTCTCAAATGCCAGACTGACTTGCAGATAAATATGATGCTTGATCTCACTAGTTTGCCATTATTTAACCCCTTAACAACCACAACGTACCCTGTACGCCACTGGTCGTTAAGTGTTTTTCGGGCCATAATCTGGGTGGCTTAAGTAATTGAACAGCCATTCTTCTAATGTCATGGAATGCTGTAGAGAAAGAAGACAATGTAATAGGGTGTGCCCATAGAGTACTAATAATTTTTTTCTGTCCATTGACATATCTCCTGTGATGACAGACCCCTCTGTCAACCTCCCTACGGATTATGGATTCAGGCATTATGTTAAGTCACCCTGTGCCCATTATAGGTACAGGGTGCAAATCCAACAGTACTGGAGGGGTTAACTTCAGTTTTGAGTAACTGTTGTTGGAGGGGTTAACTTCAGTTTTGAGTAACTGTTTTGTCTAAGACAGTTGGAGTTGTTTTTGAACCAGAAGTAAGCAGGAGAAGGACTATAAACAAGTATCTGAGCAAACGGACCTGATTTTAAAGAAAACACAGAGCTCTGAGAGTTGAAGGAGAGTGTCAACTCAGGTGGGAGACCTGCATAACTACCGGGCATATAGCCCTCAATAAAGTAGATTCTGTTTTACCCTCAAGACGGAGCTTGGTTTCGTGTTTGTGGGGAAATTAACTGGATTTGTGTGTTGCTGATCCCGTATTCAGGGCATCTTTCATCTGGTATTTACCCTCGATAACAGGGTTATACCATAACAATTGGTGGCAAGCGACGGGATGGTCCTCATCGCCCAGAAGAGCAACTACACATCCGGACCTAATGGAATACCGTATGACAGGCTGAAAAGAGCCACCCTTAAAGGCCTGCTAGAACAACGGGGCTGACAGCCCAGTAACCTCAGGAAGAGGGAGTTTATTACAATACTGACCGAGATGGACGGAGTACCAGGGCCCGAAGGAACCAATGAGCCCAGCATATCAGACAGAACCCCCGAAGAAGCAAGCTTTGACCGGGCGGTTAAAATAAGACTGGCACATTATGGCCCCAACCCATCTGCCGAAATTATTGACCGGGTCATAGCAGCCGTGGAGGCCAACATACTTCGCCAAAGCAGTGCTGCAGCAGCCCAAGTCACAGCAACCCCAGTGGAAAAGAGAAAAGTACATTTTGCAGCTTTTAAAAACTTAATTGAAACAGAAGGAGAGATTGATGGGTACCTTGCGAATTTTGAGAGACAATGCGCACTACACAAGGTACCCGCAGAGGACTGGGTCACGATATTATCTGGAAAATTATCCGGCCGGGCCAGCGAGGCTTTTCGGGCCATTCCAGATGAGGAAGTCAGGGATTATAATGCTGTAAAAGAGGCTCTGCTCTCCAGGTATGCGATTACGCCGGAGGCATACAGGAGACGGTTCAGAGACACTGTTAAACTAGCTGGAGATTCCTACGTCGAGTGGGCATATAAGGTGCACCGCACAGCAGCTCACTGGAAAGCGAGGTGCCAAGCCGTATCTGGGGAAGAGGTGCTGCAGCTATTCCTGTTGGAACATTGCTTCGACAAGTTATCCGCAGGAGTTAGAGAGTGGGTTCGGGACCGTAAACCCTCCACCCTGCATGAAGCTGCTCGTCTGGCAGATGAGTATACGGATGCCCGCAAACTGGACACTGCTACCACTAAGATCCCTTCCAGAGTGGAGTACAGACCCACAGTCACCCCAGCAGCTACCAGTTACCAATCCCTGGTGCACCGCTCTACCACACCGCCTTCAGCCACGAACTATCCTCAGACAGCCCGGTTCAACTCACAGGATTACTCACAGCCTATTCGATGCTTTGGAAGTAAGCAACTAGGGCACAAAAGACCAGTGTCCCCTAAACACAGCGAACCAAGCACAGTCCTGGAGAAGACCTGCCGGCGGAAACCCACATAACCCTCAGCCTGCTGCCCACTGCGTAGAGGAGGAAGAATGCTGGGGCATCCTACATGAAGCAGACCCCATGCAAGCTGCCCACCGGGATAACCGGCAACAGCACCGGCAACTGGTTAAAGTGAATGGGAAGGAGGTCAGTGGTCTACGGGATACTGGTGCTACCATGACCTTGCTCCAAAAGAACTTGGTGTCTGAGAACCAGCACACCAGAGACACTGTGGCTGTGAGGGTAGCAGGGGGCGCTGTGTTCTGCCTACCTGTTGCCCGGGTACATTTGGATTGGGGAGTGGGCTCTAGACATGTGAATGTGGGGGTCATGAAGGACTTAGCAGCTGATGTTCTCCTTGGAAATGACTTGGCCCCCTTGTTTCTGCCAAACGCTCCCATGGGTCCCGCCGATGTTAACCCTGTGACTACCCGTGCCCAGATCCGTGCCGCAGAGTCTGACCCACCTGCTGCTGAGCCCCAAGACGCTGAGCTCAGTAAATCTCTGTCCGCTATTGATACGTGGAAGTCCCGTTACAATGCGCTGATGAAGGAGAAGAGTCAAGTAGAGGATGAAATGGTCACGTTAAACAATCACGTAATGGTGCTAGCGGGAGAGAAGAGGAGCGCAGAGGAAAAATCGCGTTTAGAGCGGGAATCTCTGCTAGACAAGCTGCACCGGCAGACCGCAGAAAACACCAGCTTCAGAGTGGAACATGAAACATTAAAGACAAACTTAGCGACACTGGAGGAGAAGCTGACGCTGGTTCATAGTGAGGTGCAGCAACTCAAGGGCACCCTACATCAGTATGAAGGGCTTGTGGATACCTATAAAGAGCAGGTACAAAAAACTCATAAAGAAGCCGATGAGATTTGTCTCCAACTGGAAAGAAGCGTCTCTGAAAACAAAAACTTGAAGGAATGTTTAGCCCTCGTCTGGGCACTGAAGAAGTTTAACCCTTATTTATACGGACAGGAATTCTCTCTCATAACGGGAATGCAGATGGATTGTCCCAGCAAACTGACATTCCTACCACCTCCTAGTCTGGTCATCCCCAAGTTAACTCGCCAAAGGGTCAAGCCGGGTCTGCCGGAGTGTCCCACCAGGAGGGGGCCATGTGACAGACCCCTCTGTCAACCTCCCTACGGATTATGGATTCAGGCATTATGTTAAGTCACCCTGTGCCCATTATAGGTACAGGGTGCAAATCCAACAGTACTGGAGGGGTTAACTTCAGTTTTGAGTAACTGTTGTTGGAGGGGTTAACTTCAGTTTTGAGTAACTGTTTTGTCTAAGACAGTTGGAGTTGTTTTTGAACCAGAAGTAAGCAGGATAAGGACTATAAACAAGTATCTGAGCAAAAGGACCTGATTTTAAAGAAAACACAGAGCTCTGAGAGTTGAAGGAGAGTGTCAACCAGGTGGGAGACCTGCATAACTACCGGGCATATAGCCCTCAATAAAGTAGATTCTGTTTTACCCTCAAGACGGAGCTTGGTCTCGTGTTTGTGGGGAAATTAACTGGATTCGTGTGTTGCTGATCCCGTATTCAGGGCATCTTTCATCTGGTATTTACCCTCGATAACAGGGTTATGCCATAACACCTCCCAATGCTTCCTGGAGGACAGAGGCAGGGGCCAACTGGTGTTTATTGGGCTAACATAGAAACAGAAATCGTTCCAGCTGGTGCAAAAAAAAGACTTTATTGTGCAAACAGGGATAAAAAGCGACGTTTCAGGCCCACACTTGGCCTTTTCTCAAGCTTAACCAAACATTAGTGAACAAACATTTAAATAGCCCTAATGGCGCCAAACATATTGATTAGAAAGTGATAAAATGTTGCCCTCTAGTGGAGAATCATCATACAATATACCAATATATATCAAAGTGCTCATTGATGGCCTAAATTCTGCCACCTAGTGAAACAGCATCATATTGTTAAACAATTATATCTCTCATATCATATGTGAAAAAATCTTATTCTATATTAAAAATTAGTCAACATTTCATAATTACATGTTATTAAAAATTGATAAAATACATTGAGAATTTCATTGAAGTTTTAATAATCACAATATATTGAATTAAAAAATATATATATATTTTATATTAAGTGTATCCTAGATGAATCAATCATATTTGGTATAGTTTTTCAATCGGTTAACTTCATCTTTATTTTGATTTTCAATCCATCATTATATGGATACACTCATATAGTTGGTCAATATTGGCTATTCAACACAGTGTATCTATTCAAATTTATAGGGACATTGAATCTCAAATTAATATCATATTACATTAGAATGCACATTCATTTATATAGTATAATACAGTCCTAAACTCAACCCATTCTATTAAACTTTATTGTATTCCACTTAGAATGAATTTTATTTAAAGTGAATTTATTCAGTCACCAAAAGGCAGTCCAATTACACTCTCTATTTAAACCTCTTGGCCATAAAGTGCCTAGTTCATTGATCCAAAATGTTTCTCTCCTAGTTAGTATATTCTCCTTATCACCCCCTCTCCTAGGTGTACTAACCCTTTCAATAATTTGGAAACGCAATTGACTTATTCTATGGCCAGCCTTTATAAAGTGTCCAGCTACTGGAGCCTCCTTTTTGCCACAACGAATATTTGACTTGTGCTCCGAAATTCTTTCTCGTGCTTCCCTGGTCGATTGACCAATATACATCAAGGAACACGGACATTTAATTGCATAAATAATGTATTCTGACCTAGTCTGGTCATCCCCAAGTTAACTCGCCAAAGGGTCAAGCCGGGTCTGCCGGAGTGTCCCACCAGGAGGGGGCCATGTGACAGACCCCTCTGTCAACCTCCCTACGGATTATGGATTCAGGCATTATGTTAAGTCACCCTGTGCCCATTATAGGTACAGGGTGCAAATCCAACAGTACTGGAGGGGTTAACTTCAGTTTTGAGTAACTGTTGTTGGAGGGGTTAACTTCAGTTTTGAGTAACTGTTTTGTCTAAGACAGTTGGAGTTGTTTTTGAACCAGAAGTAAGCAGGATAAGGACTATAAACAAGTATCTGAGCAAAAGGACCTGATTTTAAAGAAAACACAGAGCTCTGAGAGTTGAAGGAGAGTGTCAACCAGGTGGGAGACCTGCATAACTACCGGGCATATAGCCCTCAATAAAGTAGATTCTGTTTTACCCTCAAGACGGAGCTTGGTCTCGTGTTTGTGGGGAAATTAACTGGATTCGTGTGTTGCTGATCCCGTATTCAGGGCATCTTTCATCTGGTATTTACCCTCGATAACAGGGTTATGCCATAACACCTCCCAATGCTTCCTGGAGGACAGAGGCAGGGGCCAACTGGTGTTTATTGGGCTAAGCCATGACAGGAGGGGGACATGGATGTGTGGTGGGTGGCACAGAATGTCTCATGGTCCTGGGTTGAATGGAGTCAGGGAATATAACAGGTGGAACTGAAAACCATGGGGAAGCCCTCCAACTGTGCCAATGCTGCAACATCTGGGACAGCTGTGAGGTTTGGTATCAGTGCTAATTACTGAGGAAAAGTAGCATCTTGGTAAGTAAAACAAGTGATGTATGGCCATATATGCTACCCTGGGTTCCATGTGCACCACCTGTAAACAATTATTTCAATAAACATGAAATAACATCTCTAATTTTGCAGATGATACAAAACTGTCGGCCAGATTACGAGTTTTGCGTTATGGCTGCTTGCTAATTACTTGTGCGTTATTTTCACTGCGCACTTTTTATAACATAGGTATTACGAGTCAGAAAACAACCTCGTAACGCGTCACTGTAACACGAGTACCGCGTTTATTTAATAAGCGTAATCACGGGTGCGTTAAAGATTCTCCCATAGAGATCAATGCTAAATGAACTAAGCACGGATTTTTATCTAACACTCGATCTTGCAAGAAATACACACTGCTCTGTCATATTACGTATACGGAATAATGCACAACAAAATCACAGCTCAAATGTACAAACAACAATCGCTCACACAACATAGCACATACGCATTCAACATTCACAATCAGAAACAAAAATTAATGCACAACATTTAGACTAAACAAGGAATCGATAAATACGTTCAGATCTGACAACATGGAACAAAACAAAATGCAAAAAGAATTGCACACTGATACACAAACAAAACATTCGCATTGCAGATTATGTAACATTAGTATAAATAAACATTTACACCACTTGACAAATACGAGGCCATCACAAATCAGCATTTACATTTACAGATACTACTTTTGGACAATGTTATGCAAAACGATCACTATGACATCATCGCATTATACACATTACACAAATACAAAATCAATTTGAGCATGCGCAAATTCAAACAACTAATACACATTGCACACATAATAATTACTAACAAAGCACACCTGAACCTCCTTTACTTTGCAAACCGGTATATCATTAAACATTTACATAGGGCATATAAGCACGCTACAAGCATGGCTTCTTTGACTGTATTGCTTTTTCGAGTTAGGTGCAGGTCTAGGCGTTGGAGGGTTCGGTGAGATTTGAGAGTAGAGAGATTTGAGAGTAGAGATATTTAGTGTGATTTAGTGAGAGTTTGTTAGTGTGACAGTTAGTGTGAGAATTAGTTAGTGTGAGAATTAGTTAGTGTGAGTTAGTGTGAGTAAGTTAGTGAGAGTTAGGCCCCTATTTATCAAGCCGTCAACCACAAATACGCTGGAATTCCACAGCGTAATTGTGGAGAGCCTGATTCCCCTTACTTATCAAAGCCTACAGACCAGCAAAAGTTGAAATTTGTGACCTAACATACAATCCCCCGGCCTCAGTCCGACACAGATCAATGCTTACGTCACTACAGATGTTCCGAATGCAAATTCGGCACTATCTGACTACTTTTGCTAGTTAAAAAATATCTAACAGGTACGCTCGCCACTATTCTGGCCCAGCGTACCTGGTTTTCAATCCGCCGCCCTGGAGGCGGCGGATGCCATAGGAATCAATGGGAGTCTGAAAGCAGCAAAAGCTCATGTTCACTGCTGCCCAATAGCCTATTGATTCCGATAGGAGAATAAAAGTTATGTTCACACCTAACACCCTTTACATGTACCCCGAGTCTAAACACCCCTAATCTGCCGCCTGCCACCGCCGCCACCTACATAATGTTATTAACCCCTAATCTGCAGCTCCCGACACCGCCGCCACATACATAAAGTTATTAACCCCTATCCCACCGCTCCCGGAGCCCACCGCAACTAAATAAATGTATTAACCCCTAAACCCCTGGCCTCCCACATCACTACCACTTTACTAAACCTATTAACCCCTACATCGCCATAAACTAAATTAAACTAAACCTAAACCTAACAACCCGCTAACTTTATATTAAATAATAACTCATCCCTATCTTATAATATATTTAAACTTACCTTTAGATTTAAATTAAACTATATTAAACTATTAATTAATCTACCCTAACTGTTATACTAAAATTATATTAAACTATATTAAACTATTAATTAATCTACCCTATTATACTAAAATTACATTAAACTATATTAAACTAATAATTAATCTTATACTAAAATTACATTAAACTACAAATTAAATTAACTATATTATATATTTAAACACCTAACCCTACTCAAATAATTTAAATCTACACTAAAAAATTACTAAGTTACAAAAAACTAACAACTAAGTTACAAAAAATAACAAACACTAAGTTACAAAAAAAAATAAACACTAAGTTACACAAAATAAAAAATAAGCAATAAACTACCAATAGCCCTCAAAAGGGCCTTTTGCAGGGCCTTGCCCCAAAGAAATCAGCTCTTTTACCTGTAAATAAAAAATACAAATACCCCCAACAGTAAAACCCACCACCCACACAACCACCCCCCCCAAATAAAACCCTAGCTAAAAAACCTAAGCTCCCCATGGCCCTGAAAAGGGCATTTGTATGGGCATTGCCTTTAAAAGGGCATTTAGCTCTATTGTAGCCCAAACCCCTAATCTAAAAATAAAACCCACCCAATAAACCCTTAAAAAATCGTAACACTAACCCCTGAAGATCCACTTACAGTTTTGAAGATCCGAAATCCATCCTTCAAGAAGCTGGCAGAAGTCTTCATCCAAGCGGCCGAAGTCTTCATCCAAGCCCGCAGAAGTCTTCACCCAGACGGCATCTTCTATCTTCATCCACCTGGTGTGGAGGGGCTCCATCTTTAAGACATCCGACACGGAGCATCCTCTTTGTTCGACGTCTTCTTCCCGAATGAATGTTCTTTTAAATGACGTCATCCAAGATGGCATCCCTTAGATTCCGATTGGCTGATAGAATTCTATCAGCAAATTGGAATTAAGGTTAAAAAATCCTATTGGCTGATCCAATCAGCCAATAGGATTGAGCTCACATTCTATTGGCTGATTGGAATAGACATTTGCTCCGCGTCGGATGTCTTGAAAATGGAGCCGCTCCACGCCGGATGGTTGAAGATAGAAGATGCCGTCTGGGTGAAGACTTCTGCGGGCTTGGATGAAGACTTCGGCCGATTGGATGAAGACTTCTACCGGCTTCTTGGAGGATGGATGACGGATCTTCAAAACTGTAAGTGGATCTTCAGGGGTTAGTGTTAGGATTTTTTTAAGGGTTTATTGGGTGGGTTTTATTTTTAGATTAGGGGTTTGGGCTGCAATAGAGCTAAATGCCCTTTTAAGGGCAATGCCCATCCAAATACCCTTTTCAGGGCAATGGGGAGCTTAGGTTTTTTTAGTTAGGGTTTTATTTGGGGGGGTTGGTTGTGTGGGTGGTGGGTTTTACTGTTGGGGGGGGTATTTGTATTTTTTATTTACAGGTAAAAGAGCTGATTTCTTTTAAGACAAATCAAAACCCTATCAATCTAAAAAAATATATTTCTTTGGTTTATGACACACTATGAAAATTGCAGTAATATCAAATCCAAAATATTGTCATATATACATAATAGATAGCCAATATTTAGGCAATATCATTTAGATATTAGAAAATGTGGATGTTGATTTCCAAAACTGAAGATTTGAAACATTTACATTATTCAAATAAAGAAAGGTTTTATCCAAAACATTTAAAAAAATATTTCAATTTATGTCTAATTCGATCATTATAATGTCCCTTTAAGAAATTATGTTCTAATGTTGATTTGTAATGATACTTACATCGGTGGCTGGGAAGGACAAACCGACACCCAGGACAATGAAGGTGGGCATCTGGATTAGGCTAAAGGTCTGGATGGGTAAGGATTTGGGGAGGGATGAGGGAGGGATGGGGCAAGGTGGGGGACTGGGTTGCCGCTCCGGTGTAGCCTGCACAGCTGGGGAGTCAGGGGCCTGGGGAGTGGCTGTGCAGGTGGGGGAGATGCAAAGCGTGCCAAACGGGGAGAGTGACGAAGGGGGGCAAGGAACCGTTTTTTGGGAGAGACAGGACAGGAGTAAGAACGGGAAGGGTCGGGGGCGGGTTCAGTTTGGGAAGAGCCGGGAGTGGATTCTGGCTGAGAAGGGGTCGGGAGGGGCTTCTTGCTGGGGGGTGGGTGGGAGGGGCTTCTGACTGGGGGGGCGGGAGGCTGATGCCCAGAAGTGGAAGGTCCATCTGAAATATATAAAATAATTTTATAAATACATATATGATATGAAAATATCTTATTATCTTTAAAGAAATTAAGATTAAACATTATTTAACATCTGGATTCTTGTTCGCATAAAATATTTAGACAAAATAACAATAATTACTATTTTTAAGATATTGATTGATTGGAATCAAATATAATTAATCAGAAGATTTAATTGATCTTTTAAACTCTGACTGTTCAATGTTATTTTTCATGTAACATTTCATAAATACATTAAAATTCATAATTTTCCAAAGCAACATTATGTGCTAATCTTTATGATGTTATAATATATTTATATGGAAAAATGGAAAAACATGGAAAAACATTCAGGGCGTATATCATTGATCCGTAGCAATATTCTACGCAGGCTTCCATCTTATAATGTCCCATTCATAAATAATACATCACCCCCTCTGACTCCCAGCAATAACAGGCCAATTATTTCAGTATACAGCCATTCACAGAGGAACTTTGTTAATGTGGTTAGTGGGAACCAATGGAATGACTACCTGTTTTGATGTCAATTCAAAAGTAAGTGGTGTAAACCTGCATATTTACGAGTGTGTCCATTTACAATTCAGAGACTATCTTCCTCGCTCCGTATTCTGCAGATCATGCCAAATTGTTTGTCAG
Organism: Bombina bombina; assembly: GCF_027579735.1. NCBI lineage: Eukaryota > Metazoa > Chordata > Amphibia > Anura > Bombinatoridae > Bombina > Bombina bombina. The sequence goes on from NC_069504.1 coordinate 1,120,624,323, forward strand.
GTGTTGGGAAGGCCCATTAGTGCAAAAGCATACCTTCAGAGATGCCAGCCCAAGTCTTGAAGCAAGCTGAAAAGTTCAATGGTGTCCAGCTGACAACACCGCTGATGTAAAGCTACGCACGTTTCACCCGTGACACATACAGGCTTCTTTATATCTATATATATATATACAATACAATTTAAAGTATTAGCCCTAACCTACAAAGCACTCAACAGTCTAACTCCCAACTATATCTCCTCTCTCATCGTGAAATACTCCCCATCCCGTCCTCTTCGATCATCCTCTGACCTACGTCTCTACACTCCTGTTATCTCTACATCCCACTCCCGCCTCCAAGACTTCGCACGTGCTGCTCCTGTCCTCTGGAACTCTCTACCCCGCTCCATCAGACTGTCTCCAACCTTGTATAGCTTCAGAAGATCCTTGAAAACCCACCTATTCAGAGAGGCTTACCATCTCTCCTCCATCCCGCATCCGAACCAAGCTAATACATGAACTGCCTGACTCACTGCTGCAAATACAACCGATGTAACAAGCTACCCCAACCTTATGTCTCTGCACCCTTAACCTATAGACTGTGAGCTCTCCGGAGCAGGGCCCTCTTCCTCCTGTGCTAGATTTGTTTAGTTTTGTTATGATTTGTATTTTATCACAAATCCTTGTCATTATATACCCCTATCATTGTACCCAGCACTACGGAATTTGGTGGCGCTATACAAATAAATGATAATAATAATAATAATATATCTATATATATATGGGATGCTGACCCATAAAAAAAAAATAAGGAGAAAAAAGAGGAAAAGTATACAACACCATGCTAAGCAATGCACACAGCATAACAAATAACAAAATTTCTAACAGGAGCAAACAGGTTAAAAAAAACATGAGTTCTGCTGTGAACTGGGACTGGGAGCCTTTATGTCCTGTCCTGCATGGCAGAACACATTATTTCCAGTCCCATCTTACCTCATTCACTTCTACATTCTCCTGTCTAAAATACAGCATCTGTGTTATATTAGCTAACTGAGTCACAAACTTTACTTACGGGCACCTTGACTGGCATATTCTCTTACGCCTAGATTTAGAGTTCTGCGGCCAAAGGGGTGCGTTAGCTACGCGTGCTTTTTTCTGGCCGCACCTTTTAAATACCGCTGGTATTTATAGTTCACAGAATGGCTGGGTTTTCAGTGCGTTAGGCTCCAAAAAGGGAGCGTAGAGCATAATTTAACGCCACTGCAACTCTAGATACCAGCGGTGCTTACGGACGCGGCCAGCCTCAAAAACGTGCTCGTGCACGATTCCCCCATAGGAAACAATGGGCTGTTTGAGCTGAAAAAAAACCTAACACCTGCAAAAAAGCAGCGTTCAGCTCCTAACGCAGCCCCATTGTTTCCTATGGGGAAACACTTCCTACGTGTGCACCTAACACCCTAACATGTACCCCGAGTCTAAACACCCCTAACCTTACACTTATTAACCCCTATTCTGCCGCCCCCGCTATCGCTGACACCTGCATATTTTTTTTAACCCCTAATCTACCGCTCCGTAAACCACCGCTACTTACATTATCCCTATGTACCCCTAATCTGCTGCCCCTAACACCGCCGACCCCTATATTATATTTATTAACCCCTAATCTGCCGCCCCCAACGTCGCCTCCACCTAACTACACTTATTAACCCCTAATCTGCCGACCGGACCTGAGCGCTACTATAATAAATGTATTAACCCCTAATCCGCCTCACTCCCGCCTCAATAACCCTATAATAAATAGTATTAACCCCTAATCTGCCCTCCCTAACATTGCCGACACCTAACTTCAAGTATTAACCCCTAATCTGCCCATCGGAGCTCACCCCTACTATAATAAATTTTTTAACCCCTAAAGCTAATTCTAACCCTAACACCCCCCTAAGTTAAATATAATTTTATTCTAATGAAATAAATTAACTTTTATTAAATAACTTATTCCTATTTAAAGCTAAATACTTACCTGTAAAATAAACCCTAATATAGCTACAATATAAATTATAATTACACTGTAGCTATTTTAGGATTAATATTTATTTTACAGGTAACTTTGTAATTATTTTAACCAGGTACAATAGCTATTAAATAGTTATTTACTATTTAATAGCTACCTAGTTAAAATAATTACAAAATTACCTGTAAAATAAATCCTAACCTAAGTTACAATTAAACCTAACACTACACTATCAATAAATTAATGAAATAAAATACCTACAATTATCTACAATTAAACCTAACACTACACTATCAATAAATAAATTAAATACAATTCCTACAAATAAATACAATTAAATAAACTAACTAAAGTACAAAAAATAAAAAAGAACTAAGTTACAAAAAATAAAAAAATATTTACAAACAGAAAAAAATTACAACAATTTTAAACTAATTACACCTACTCTAAGCCCCCTAATAAAATAACAAAGACCCCCAAAATAAAAAAAATGCCCTACCCTATTCTAAATTACAAAAGTTCAAAGCTCTTTTACCTTACCAGCCCTTAAATGGGCCCTTTGCGGGGCATGCCCCAAAAAATTCAGCTCTTTTGCCTGTAAAAAAACACATACAATACCCCCCCCCAACATTACAACCCACCACCCACATACCCCTAATCTAACCCAAACCCCCCTTAAATAAACCTAACACTAAGCCCCTGAAGATCTTCCTACCTTATCTTCACCTCACCGGGTATCACCGATCGGTCCTGGCTCCAAAATCTTCATCCAACCCAAGCGGGGGCTGGCGATCCATAATCCTGCGGCTGAAGAGGTCCAGAAGAGGCTCCAAAGTCTTCATCCTATCCGGGAAGAAGAGGCGATCCAGACTGGCAACCATCTTGATCCAAGCGGCATCTTCTATCTTCATCCGATGAGGAACGGCTCCATCGCGAAGACCTCCAGCGCGGATCAATCTTCTTCCGACGACGTCCAACTGAAGAATGACGGTTCCTTTAAGGGACGTCATCCAAGATGGCGTCCCTCGAATTCCGATTGGCTGATAGGATTCTATCAGCCAATCGGAATTAAGGTAGGAAAATTATGATTGGCTGATGGAATCAGCGAATCAAGTTCAATCCGATTGGCTGATCCGATCAGCCAATCAGATTGAGCTCGCATTCTATTGGCTGTTCCGATCAGCCAATAGAATGCGAGCTCAATCTGATTGGCTGATTCATCCTAAAATAGCTACAATGTAATTATAATTTATATTGTAGCTATATTAGGGTTTATTTTACAGGTAAGTATTTAGCTTTAAATAGGAATAATTTATTTAATAAGAGTTAATTTATTTCGTTAGATTTAAATTATATTTAATTTAGGGGGGTGTTAGGGTTAGGGTTAGACTTAGCTTTAGGGGTTAATCCATTTATTACAGTAGCGGCGAGATTCGGTCAGCAGATTAGGGGTTAATAATTGAAGTTCGGTGTCGGCGATGTTAGGGAGGGCAGATTAGGGGTTAATACTATTTATTATAGGGTTATTGAGGCGGGAGTGAGGCAGATTAGGGGTTAATAACTTTATTATAGTAGCGGTGCGGTCCGCTCGGCAGATTAGGGGTTAATAAGTGTAGGCAGGTGGAGGCGACGTTGAGGGGGGCAGATTAGGGGTTAATAAATATAATATAGGGGTCGGCGGTGTTAGGGGCAGCAGATTAGGGGTACATAAGGATAACGTAGGTAGCGGCGCTTTGCGGTCGGCAGATTAGGGGTTAATTATTGTAGGTAGCTGGCGGCGACGTTGTGGGGGGCAGGTTAGGGGTTAATAAATATAATATAGGGGTCGGCGGTGTTAGGGGCAGCAGATTAGGGGTACATAAGTATAACGTAGGTGGCGGTCGGCAGATTAGGGGTTAAAAAAATGTAATAGAGTGGCGGCGATGTGGGGGGACCTCGGTTTAGGGGTGTATAGGTAGTTTATGGGTGTTAGTGTACTTTAGAGCACAGTAGTTAAGAGCTTTATAAACCGGCGTTAGCCCAGAAAGCTCTTAACTACTGACTTTTTTCTGCGGCTGGAGTTTTGTCGTTAGATTTCTAACGCTCACTTCAGCCACGACTCTAAATACCGGAGTTAGAAAGATCCCATTGAAAAGATAGGATACGCAATTGACGTAAGGGGATCTGCGGTATGGAAAAGTCGCGGCTGGAAAGTGAGCGTTAGACCCTTTAATGACTGATTCCAAATACCAGAGGGCGTTAAAAACCAGCGTTAGGAGCCTCTAACGCTGGTTTTCATGGCTACCGCCCAACTCTAAATCTAGGCCTTAGTGTTTCTCAGCAGTGCACCAGGGCACTTAGAAATAAGTTCCAGTGAGCTATTCCAACTCAGTTTGCCGGGAGAGTCCATCAGTATTCCCATTGCTCCTCCCCAGCCGGTATTGAATAGTGAAGTTGAAGGGCTGCAAGGCTAGGCTCCATTGTCCATTGTCCCAAGAAACCCTGTTGAGCCAGACTAGGGGGTTGTGATCCGTGAGTATGGTGAAGGCCCTTCCATATAGGTACGGTTGCAGTTTTGTAAGGGCCCATACCAGTGCCAGGCATTCTTTCTCCACCGCTGCGTAACCTACTTCTCTGGGCAATAGCTTCCTGCTGATATAGGCTATGGGGTGTTCATGGCCCTCCTCATCCACCTGGCTTAGCACTGTTCCCAACCCGAACATAGAGGAATCTGTATGGACACAAAAACGTTTGGATGGGTTAGGAGCGGCCAGGATAGGGGCAGAAGTTGGAGATGTCTTTAGGCTTTGGCAGGCTGCCTCACACTTGGGGGACCACAGGACTTGTCGGGGTAATTGTTTTCTAGTTAGGTCAGTCAAGGGTTTGGCCAGGGCACTATAGTTGGGGACAAACTTGTGGTAGTACCCTGCTGTCCCTAGGAAAGCTAGGACCTGGGTCTTGGTTTTGGGGGTTGGTCAGTTTGCGACTGCCTTAATCTTGGGCGGCTCCAGCTGCTGCTTCCCACAGCCTACTGTGCCCAAGATACTGGACCTCAAAGCACCCTACCATACACTTTTCTGGCTTGACGGTCAGACCCTCAGCCTTGATGCAGTCCAAAATAGTACCTAGATGGACCAGGTGGTCCTCCCAGGTATTGCTGTAGATCGCAATGTCGTCCAGGTATGCGCAACATAATCCTAAAGGCCATCCATGTAGCAATCTACAATCCTCTGGAAGGTCGCCGGAGCATTCTTCATCCCAAATGGCATAACCTTAAACTGGTATAGGCCGAATAGGGTGATGAATGCCGATTTCGGAACAGATTCCGGCTCCAGGTGGATTTGCCAGTACCCCTTGCAGAGGTCTAGGGTGGTCAGGAAGTGGCCGTGGGCAATGCGGTCTAGGAGGTAATCCACTCGGGTCATGAGGTAGAAATCTTTCCAAATCTTTGTGCGAGGCCGAGAACATCCTAAGCAGCTGCTTCAGGGTTCCATTAAACCTCTCGCACAGTCCATTAGTCTGGGGGTGGTATGGAGAGCTTGGCAGGGGTCTTATCCCACAAAGCCTACATTGCTGCTGGATGAGCTCAGCAGTAAACTGGGTCCCCTGGCGAATATAAAAAACAGCGCATTGGCCACTGTCACTGTCTGGATATTGGCCAGGGGGATTGCCTCCGGGTATCAGATGGCATAGTCTACCTCTGTCAGGATATATTTTTTTCCCTGACAGACTGGGACGGGGCAAAGGACCAACAATGTCAACGGCCACTCTGCTGAAGGGCTCGTCGATGATGGGGAGGGGATGCAGGGAGGCTTTGGAATTGTCCCCTGTCTTGCCTACTCTCTGGCAAATGTCACAAGTCCAAAAGTACTGCCTAATGTCCCCTGTGATCCCGGTGCCAGGATCTAGTGATCCCTACATGTCCTGCCAGGGGAATGTCGTGCCCTATGCGCAGCAGGTCATACCAATACTTTTGTGGTACCACCAGCTGGCGATTGGGCCTCTGCCTGCCTCCCCCCTCTGTAACCCTGTATAGGAGCCACTCAAAATGGTCCCCTCCTAGCCCCACTGGGTCGGTCCCTACACAGGCATGGTAGGGAGCTAACATAGGGTCCCTCAATGTCTCCTGGGCGAAGTCAGTGGGGGACGCCCAGGAGATTGGGTCAGATGTCGGGGTAGCAGTCAGGGAGTAGTGGCTCTCCTGGGTCCCCAGATCATGTGTGGTGGCCTGACATTTGACTTGCTAGTGGGTGGTAAATGGGTAAGCATCAGTGGGGCCTGCTGGGCTGGAGAATATCAGGGAGCCACTGGTGGGTGAGCCAAAGCTGCAGTGGAGCGACCCACCAGGGGGGGCTCGGGTCGCACCTGCAGCTGAGCATCCAGAAACTGATTAGCCAGGACAGCAGCTTGGTTGACTATCTCATGCTTCCGATCCCTGACCCATTTTCGTACCTCTGGCGGGGAGTTATCAAAGAATTGTTCGAGAAGAATGAGCCGGGAGGCTTCGGCCAGGGTGGTTACTTGGCCAACTGCGAACCAGTAGTCCAGGGAGCGGGTGAACTGGTGCATCCACTCTATGAAAGGCTGCCCCTCTTTCTTCCTTAGTCCTTGAAACTTTAGCCGAAGAGCCTCCGGCGTGATAGCATTTCTGCTAGGATGCTTTCCTTTACCCGGCCATAGTTCCTTTTGTCCTCCAAGGGGATGGCTTCGAAGGCATCTAAGACTCTCCCTGATAGTTCTCCAATCAGGAGGGTGACTCTATCGGCACTGGCAATGCCCTACAGTTCATGCTGCGTCTCAAAAACTTGGAGGTATCTGGCTATCTCCTCGTCTCCATCTTTGAAGGCATGGAAAGCCTCATGAGGTAGCTTCTTTGGAGGAGGACGGGGTTCCAGGGTGACCGGTATGGCTCCCCCCAGAGACTTCTGGACCTCCAACATCCTAAGGCGGGTAGCGTCTGTGATTATCTGAGTGATAATCTCCTGTAGTGGGGTGGTTTCATAGAGGGCCTGTCACCACTGGACTCTCTCTGGATCTCAGACATTTACGTCCCCTCTGTTGATGCCTCTCTGGGCCGGTCACTGCCCTGGCTGCTGTCGGGCTCACTAGCCTGCTCGCTAGCTCGGTCGCCTTCCATTAGCTCAGTGATGATTGCTGCCTTTGACTTGTTGCCGGCCACTTGTCCACGAGCTTCCAGTACGTCCTTAAGAGTACTCTTTCTCAGTTCAAAGTACTGCTGCTCCATCCAAAGAGGGCTTATTTGGTGGTTTGGATGTTCCAGGTAGAAGGAAGCATCCTACCGCTGCCAACCAGTTGTGACAGACACTGGGTAGCTCCGCCAAGAGGGTCCTTCTTGTACCTGGAACTTGTAGCTATAGAGCAGAGAGAAGTGATTATAGCCAGAGCCCACCCAAATAACCAGACAAATCAATCCAATCAGCCAATAGAATGCAAGCTCAATCCTATTGGCTGATTGGATCAGCCAATAGGATTGAAGCTCAATCCTATTGGCTGATTGCATCAGCCAATACGATTTTTTTTACCTTTAATTCCGATTGGCTGATAGAATTCTATCAGCCTATCGGAATTCAAGGGATGCCATTTTGGATGACGTCACTTAAAGGAACCTTCATTCTTCAGTTGCCGTGGAAAGAAGAGTATGCTCCGTGCCGGATATCTTAAAGAAGATGGAGCCACTCTGCGCCGGATGGATGAAGATAGAAGATGTCGCCTGGATGAAGATTTCTGCCGGCTTGGATGAAGATTTTGGCCCGCTTGGATGAAGACTTCTGCCGGCTTCGATGAGGACTTCTGCCGCTTCGTTGAGGACTTCTGCCGCTTCGTTGAGGATGGATGTCGGGTCTTTAAAAACTGTAAGTGGATCTTCGGGGGTTAGTGTTAGGTTTTTTAAGGGTTTATTGGGTGGGTTTTATTTTTAGCTTAGGGTTTGGGCGGAAAAAGAGCTAAATGCCCTTTTAAGGGCAATGCCCATACAAATGCCATTTTCAGGGCAATGGGGAGCTTAGGTTTTTTTAGTTAGGATTTTATGTGGGGGTTGGTTGTGAGGGTGGTGGGTTTTAATGTTGGGGGTTGTTTGTATTATTTTTTTACAGGTAAAAGAGCTGATTTCTTGGGGGCAATGCCCCGTAAAAGGCCCTTTTAAGGGCTATTGGTAGTTTATTGTAGGCTAGGGGTTTTTTTTATTTTGGGGGGGGGGGCTTTTTTATTTTGATAGGGCTATTAGATTAGGTGTAATTAGTTTAAATATTTGATAATTTCTTTTTTTATTTTGTGTAATTTAGTAGGGTTTTTTTGTAATTTAGTTAATTGTATTTAATTAATGTAATTTATTTAATTGTAGTGTAAGGTTAGGTGTTAGTGTATGACAGGTTTTTATTTTACAGGTACCTATGTAGTTAGTGAATAGTTAATAACTATTTACTAACTAGTCTACCTAGTTAAAATAAATACAAACTTGCCTGTGAAATAAAAATAAAACCTAAGATAGATACAAAGGCCTCTAGTTATCGAAGTCTGTCTGACCTGATCCGACAGTGCGGATCAGGTCTGACAGACCTCGCTGAATACGGCGAGCAATACACTCGCCATATTCAGCAATGCACCAGCTCAGAGCAGGCGGACAGGTTATGGAGCAGCGGTCTCGCCAGAAACACGGGGCATCAAGATCCATTCGGAGCTTGATACATATGCCCCAATGTAACTATTAGTTATATTGTAGCTAGCTTAGGGTTTATTTTACAGGTAAGTATTTAGTTTTAAATAGGAATTATTTAGTTAATGATAGGAATTTTTTATTAGATTTATTTTAATTATATTAAAGTAGGGGGTGTTAGGGTTAGGTTTAGGGGTTTATAACTTTAGTATAGTGGCGGCGACGTTGGGGGTGGCAGATTAGGGGTTAATACATGTACTATAGGTGGCGGCGATGTCGGGGGTGGCAGATTAGGGGTTAATAAGTATAATGTAGGTTGCGTCGGTGTTGGGGGTGGCAGATTAGTGGTTAATAACTTTAATGTAGGTGGCGGCAACATTGGAGGTGGCAGATTAGGGGTTAATAAGTGTAGGTAGGTGGCGGCGGTGTCGGGTGGCGGCAGATTAGGGGTTAATAAGTGTAGGTAGGTGGCGGCGATGTCGGGGGCGGCAGATTAGGGGTGTTTAGACTCAGGGTTTATATTGGGGTGTTAGGTGTAAACATAACTTTTTATTTCCCCATAGGAATCAATGGGGCTGTGTTACGGAGCTTTAACGCTCCATTATTGCAGGTGTTAGGCTTTTTTTCAGTCGGCTCTTCCCATTGATGTCTATGGGGAAATCGTGCACGAGCACGTAAAACCAGCTCACCGCGGTGCTGGTATTGGAGTGCGGTATGGAGCTCAATTTTGCTCAACGCTCACTTCTTGCCTGCTAACGCCGGGTGTTTGTAAACCTGTAATAGCAGCGCTATGGGGAGGTGAGCGGTGATAATAACTTGCAAGTTAGCACCGAGCAGCTCTTACCGCAAAACTCGTAATGTAGCCGTGTGTTAACTTGCGCACAAGGTTCTGCACTGTTGTAATGCTGAGTCCATCTGATGCCAACTCAACCAGTGACTACATGCATATGCCGCTCACCAGCTGTGCCCTCCTTAGGAATGGCAATGCACTGGGGCTCCTGACCTCTGTGTGGGGTTACCCATAACTAACAGACATTCCTTTCATAGCAAGATGCATTGCATTGTTTAGCTGTTCCGTAGCTCTTACCAACTCTTCAGGACATTTTTTTTCATTACCATCATCTGGACACATGAAATAAAGGGAAGGGTTATTGCCTACAAGCATGGTGATCTACTAAGTAATGTTTCATGTCTTGGAAAACTGAAGGCAAAAGGGCTCTATGGTTTTCCATGTAACGAAATCAGAGGAAACCATTAAGAATTGACTGGTCACTTGTCACAAAAAGGTGGCAAAACATATACAAAAGAGAAGATGGGGCATTGATGATTAGATCTGTAATGCAGTGAGATATCACAATCAAGTCATCCATTGTGCAGCATAAATGCTTTTAGAGTTAAAGCTTCTTATATTGGATTTTGTCAGGTCTGAGAGCTGAATTAAAGGTTACAGAGATACTCAATTGTCCATGCAAAGTACCATCTGGCATTGCTACTTGTGTTTTTATTTTAATCACCCTTTGATGCCACACACATCTCATTGAAGTGCTCAAAACTGCTATGCTACACTCTGAGAAATTTGATTTGTCAGCAAATATTCAGTAACATTTGAAATAGAGATCATATCTAAATTAAATTAAACTTTCATGATTCACAAAGACTGTACAATTTAAAACATTTTCCAGTTTACTTCTAGCATTACACTGACTTTTTAAATACTGGTTTCCATTATATAAATTTATCTCCTTTCCACAAGAGCATACTGTCAGGATACCAGTGAGTGTTATTAAATTATATATATATATATATATATATATATATATATATATATATATATATATATATATATATAATATTTATCTACACCAAATAATTCATTTACTTCTGAAGCTGTTTGTAAAACAACCCCCCTTTCTCATTTGTCAAGGACACATTGCAAACCTTTGTCCCAATTCATCAAAGGAATTGCTTTCAAAATTATCTTAGAATGACACTCTCAAGTTTGAACGCCCATATATGGATTTCCTGCCCAAGATGTATAATAAAGTTACAGACCCCCTGTAGACAACAGTCGCTTAGTCTGAACTGATATTTGAATATACCAAGATTCTCAGAGATTGTAGCTCTTATCATCTAAATGTAAAATACCCCATACTGAGTTCAAATACACAAAGCTCAGATGTATGGCTCAATGGAAAATAGCAAGAGAAAACAGAAAAAACATCTTTAACCCTGTGAATGATGAAAGCATATAAGAATTTAAATCTTGGTTTTAAAAGGAGAAGTTAGAATTTCATATCAAATAAAATTGTGTAATTTTCAAATATTCAATATGTGCCTCAGACTGCCAAATAATAGGTGTAAATAAATGGATATGAGATTGTCTGTTTGTATAATATTAAATATGAATTGAATTGATTAATAGCTGCATTGGTAGATTTAAAATGTGTTCAAAAATCTCAGAATAATGACACTGTTTCTTTTTTTTCCAGACATCTGAGGAACAGATTTGGCTCCAAATGGGGCTAATAAATGCTGTTACAGAAGTGCCTACCCGGACCCCTATCATATAGTTATACACTAAATATTTATAATAACTGGAAAATATGACAATTCTAAAATATGAATTTAATCCATGCTGAAAGTATAAAATAATCCTTCTAATTCCTTTCATAGAAAATGTGACTTTTAAATGCATTTTTAAAATATATCATGTTTAGTATGGACATACTCAGATTAAGTAGTATTAAATGATCCCATCCAAATTGGACATAGTTGTTTGCTGAGGCAAGAAATAGTAAGTATACTAAATATACATTTTAAAAATTAAAATATATATAGTAAGCTGTAGCATTTTGATGATAAGACTGTTTTTCTTTGTCTGCTGCCCCCAATGGAATAAAATGGTATTGCAACCAAAAGGTATTTGGCTCCTCAGGGAGGCATTTCCCAAATAACCTATGAGATGTTCAGCACCGGTGGGCATATCCAAATTTCTGTGGGAATGATTAAAGAGCAGAAGGAGGGATTATATCTTTGATAAAACACCCAAGCACTAAAGACAAAGGGAAAGACTCAAACAAGCAGCATAACTTTTGACTGAGAGATAAACACACAGATTTGTGCTAAGTACCTCTCTGCAATTTTGGGACACTTTCTTAGAATAGAAAGATAACAATTTTGAGGCCTGTACCCTTGCAAATAGTGTATAAAACCTTCTTATATGACCTACAAGAAACCCAAGAAGCTGAATTCTCATACTGATTATTTGGTAAAGTATACTAGTATTAAATATTGATGTTTAGAAATAATTTTTGTATTTTAAAATCATAAGTTAATTACAGTTATTGGTATATATGTTACAGTTAAAGTGCAGAAATCAGTTAATGTGCACATTACCTAGCTAATCTGCAGATTAACTAAGGTGATCAGTTAAAGTGCAGAAAAATTGTTTCATTTCTCAAATTACCTAGGTAATCTGCAGATTACCTAGGTAATCTGCACATTACCTACTAGGTACTAGTTAAAGTGAAAAAAATGCACTTTAGCAGTAACATATTTATAAACTAAAGGGAGTCCCATGGTTTTTCCTATGATAATCAGTTCATATCACATTTTTTAGAAAGCCTGGGGCACTTTCTTCTGAAAATGGAGGTAAAAACAAAATCTTAAAGGGCAGTGTGGCGCACTTTATGCATCATTCATTGCCCAGACACACTTCAACTTCTTAACAAGTTTATAGTAGTTTTCCCAAGGGTATAACAACACTCTCATTCTGTTTTTGCATTTATTAGCATCTTGGCCTCTACACTTCTAAGCATTGTATATTTCCCATTCTGCATTCTGAATTGTTACTGAATCGACTTCCCTGCAACCCATTGTGGCATTATGCAATGAGCACAAATAAATGTAAGAACATCGTACTGAGAATGTGAAATATCTGCCATTCTAGCTGTAATGTATCTGTGATAATACAGTTGAAAAACAAATAATACACTTTCAAGCACTTTAGCTTTTTAGAAAAGTTTGTTTCTCTCATGTAAACTGTTTATTGAAAAAGAAGCCGAAGAATGTTCCGATTTCGGCCGAGGGCAGATATGCTCCAGAGTGCTCTGTTCTAATCAGAGCCTCGGGTGCTGCAACTGCCTCTGGGAACCTTACCATGGGTCGCAGCCCGCACGTCTTGAAATTCTCTGTCTGGGAAATTATCTATCTATCTATCTATCGAATCTATAATAAATAGATTCAATAGATAATTTCCCAGACAGAGAATTTCAAGAAATGCGGGCTGAGACCCATGGTAAGGTTCCCAGAGGCAGTTGCAGAACAGAGCACTCTGGAGCATATCTGCCCTCGGCCGAAATCGAAACATTCTTCGGCTTTCTTTTCAATAAACAGTTTACATGAGAGAAACAAACTTTTCCAACTTTAACTACACAGAAGACGTTAATGTGCACATTACCTAGGTGATTAGAACAGAGCACTCTGGAGCGTATCTGCCCTCGGCCGAAATCGGAACATTCTTCGGCTTCTTTTTCAATAAACAGTTTACATGAGAGAAACAAACTTTTCCAACTTTAACTACACGGAAGCAGTTAATGTGCACATTACCTAGGTAAATCAGTTAATCTGCAGATTAGCTAAGTAATGTGCACAGTAACTGTTTCTGCACTTTAACTGTAACATATATATTTTAGAATTTGTTTTATTGTGGCTGAATAAGAGGTTATTCCAGGCCAGACATATTCGCATATAAATTGGCTGTGGCATTAATAATATATACAATTTCTGGTGTTGTAATTGAAGTTATATAGAACCATTTGTGGGCTAAATATTTTAATTATACTTTTAGTAATCGTTAATCTACTGAGATTTAGTAAGATTTGTGGGAAGTATCTTGTTATATTGTTTAACTAAACACTGTTAAGTTAGTGGTCTATATTCTGGTATTTTTATTGTGATATTTGTGTGCAATTCATTGTGAGTAAGGTTAATTGTAGAGATATATTTTGGTTTGCATTGTAAAGAATATTGTAACAGCATAGACATATAATTGGTTCATAATCTAGTTTCTACATGAATATAATTCAAGGTGTCTATAAAGCTAACTAAACAAGAACTAAGGAATAAATATTGATTTTTAATAAATATATTGTTAAGTATATATACCTCGGAAGGATGAAAGGCTGAGTGGACCTCGCCGGGGATCAAACCTGCAACCCTTAGGTTGCTACAGAGCTCAGCCACAGTGCCTTAGCATGCTGAGCTATACATTTTACTGAAGGTTACTGCTAAGATAATAATAATAAATAATAGTTTTGTAACCTAGTAATAGTCCAACAATACTGAGAGCTATAATATGAGTGGCGCGCAAGCAAAAAACATAATTTATGTAAGAACTTACCTGATAAATTAATTTCTTTCATATTGGCAAGAGTCCATGAGCTAGTGACATATGGGATATACAATCCTACCTGGAGGGGCAAAGTTTCCCAAACCTCAAAATGCCTATAAATACACCCCTCACCACACCCATAATTCAGTTTAACAAATAGCCAAGCAGTGGGGTGATAAAGAAAGGAGTAGAAAGCATCAACAAAGGAAATTTGGAAATAATTGTGCTTTATACAAAAAATCATAACCACCATAAAAAGGGTGGGCCTCATGGACTCTTGCCAATATGAAAGAAATTAATTTATCAGGTAAGTTCTTACATAAATTATGTTTTCTTTCATGTAATAGGCAAGAGTCCATGAGCTAGTGACATATGGGATATCAATACCCAAGATGTGGAGTCTTCCACTCAAGAGTCACTAGAGAGGGAGGGAATAAAAATAAAAACAGCCATATTCCGCTGAAAAAATTAATCCACAACCCAAAAAAATAAGTTTATTTCATTTTTGAAAGAAAAAAAACTTAAAACAAAAGCAGAAGAATCAAACTGAAACAGCTGCCTGAAGAACTTTTCTACCAAAAACTGCTTCCGAAGAAGCAAATACATCAAAACGGTAGAATTTAGTAAATGTATGCAAAGAAGACCAAGTCGCCGCTTTGCAAATCTGATCAACTGAAGCTTCATTCTTGAAAGCCCACGAAGTGGAGACTGATCTAGTAGAATGAGTGGTAATTCTCTGAGGCCGGGCCTGACCCGACTCCAAATAAGCTTGATGAATCAAAAGTTTCAACCAAGAAGCCAAGGAAATAGCAGAAGCCTTCTGACCTTTCCTAGGACCAGAAAATAAAACAAATAGACTGGAAGTCTTCCTGAAATCTTTAGTAGCTTCCACATAATATTTCAAAGCTCTTACCACATCCAAAGAATGTAAGGATCTCTCCAAAGAATTCTTAAGATTAGGACATAAGGAAGGGACAACAATTTATCTACTAATGTTGTTAGAATTCACAACCTTAGGTAAAAATTGAAAAGAAGTCCGCAAAACTGCCTTATCCTGATGAAAAATCAGAAAAGGAGACTCACAAGAAAGAGCAGATAGCTCAGAAACTCTTCTAGCAGAAGAGATAGCCAAAAGGAACAACACTTTCCAAGAAAGTAGTTTAATGTCAAAAGAATGCATAGGCTCAAATGGAGGAGCCTGTAAAGCCTTCAGAACCAAATTAAGACTCTAAGGAGGAGAAATTGATTTAATGACAGGCTTAATACGAACTAAAGCCTGTACAAAACAGTGAATATCAGGAAGTATAGCAATCTTTCTGTGAAATAAAACAGAAGCGGAGCGGAGCGGAGCGGAGCGGAGATTTGAACTTTCAAGGAACTTGCAGACAAACCCTTATCCTAACCATCCTGAAGGAACTGTAAAATTCTAGGAATTCTAAAAGAATGCCAGGAGAATTTATGAGAAGAACACCATGAAATGTAAGTCTTCCAAACTCTATAATAAATCTTTCTAGAGACAGATTTATGAGCTTGTAACATAGTATTAATCACTGAGTCAGAGAAACCTCTATGACTTAGAACTAAGCGTTCAATTTCCATACCTTCAAATTTATTGATTTGAGATCCTGATGGAAAAACAGACCTTGAGATAGTAGGTCCGGCCGTAACGGAAGTGGCCAAGGCGGGCAACTGGACATCCGAACCAGATCCGCATACCAAAACCTGTGTGGCCATGCTGGAGCCACCAGCAACACAAAAGACTGTTCCATAATGATTTTGGAGATCACTCTTGGAAGGAGAACTAGAGGCGGGAAGATGTAAGCAGGATGATAACACCAAGGAAGTGTCAGTGCATCCACTGCTTCCGCCTGAACATCCCTGGACCTGGACAGGTATCTGGGAAGTTTCTTGTTTAGATGAGAGGCCATGAGATCTGTCTCTGGAAGACCCCATATCTGAACAATCTGAGAAAACACATCTGGATGGAGAGACCACTCCCCTGGATGTAAAGTCTGGTGGCTGAGATAATCCGCCTCCCAATTGTCTACACCTGGGATATGCCCTGCAGAGATTAGACAGGAGCTGGATTCTGCCCAAGCAAGTATCCGAGATACTTCTTTCATAGCTTGGGGACTGTGAGTCCCACCCTGATGATTGTCATAAGCCACAGTTGTGATATTGTCTGTCTGAAAACAAATGAATGGTTCTCTCTCTAGCAGAGGCCAAAACTGAAGAGTTCAAATGGCAGGAGAGGCCGCTTCAAGCTTGTACAGCAAACTCCGGTGATCGACTCCCAAGGGATGACGTCACTAACACTGACGCTGACGCTTCCGGATTTCAGTTTACACACACTATTGCTTGCGGTGATCAGGTGCAATGCCCATAAAGCAACGGATTACTTGCCAATAATGTCTAAAAAGAAAAAGTTCTGGCAGCACATAGTAGTGATAAAAATATTTTACTTTATTAAGCAATCTTACAAGCACACAGGTACATCATGGACCGAACGCCAAAACTGAAGAGCCCTGAGAATTGCACGGAGTTCTAAAATATTTATTGGTAATCTCGCCTCTTGAGATTTCCAAACCCCTTGTGCTGTCAGAGATCCCCAAACAGTTCCCCAACCTGAAAGACTCGCATCTGTTGAGATCACAGTCCAGGTTGGCCAAACAAAAGAAGCCCCTTGAACCAAACGATGGTGATCTATCCACCATGTCAGAAAGCATCGTACATTGGGATTCAAGGATATTAATTGTGATATCTTTGTATAATCCCTGCACCATTGATTCAGCATGCAAAGCTGTAGAGGTGTCATGTGAAAATGAGCAAAGGGGATCGCGTCCGATACTGCAGTCATGAGACCTAAAACTTCCATGCACATAGCCACTGAAGGGAATGACTGAGACTGAAGGTGCCGGCATGCTGCGACCAATTTTAAACGTCTCTTGTCTGTTAGAGACAGAGTCATGGACACTGAATCTATCTGGAAGCCTAAAAAGGTGACCCTTGTCTGAGGAATCAAGAAACTTTTTGGTAAATTGATCCTCCAACCATGTTTCCGAAGAAACAACACTAGTTGATTTGTGTGAGATTCTGCAGTATGTAAAGACTGAGCTAGTACCAAGATATCGTCCAAATAAGTAAACACCGCAATACCCTGTTCTCTGATTACAGATAATAGGGCACCCAGAACCTTTGAAAAGATCCTTGGAGCTGTTGCTAGGCCAAATGGAAGAGCAACAAATTGGTAATGCTTGTCTAGAAAAGAGAATCTCAGAAACTGAAAGTGTTCTGGATGAATCGGTATATGAAGGTATGCATCCTGCAAGTCTATTGTGGACATATAATGTCCTTGCTGAACAAAAGGCAGAATAGCCCTTATAGTCACCATCTTGAAAGTTGGTACTATTACATAACGATTCAAAATTTTCAGATCCAGAATTGGTCTGAATAAATTTTCTTTCTTTGGTACAATGAATAGGTTTGAATAAAACCCCAAACCTTGTTCCTGAGGAGGAACTGGCATGATTACCCCTGAAGACTCCAGGTCTGAAACACACTTCAGAAAAGCCTGAGCTTTTACTGGATTTACAGGGATGCGTGAGAGAAAAAATCTTCTCACAGGAGGTCTTATTCTGAATCCTATTCGATACCCTTGAGAGACAATGCTCTGAATCCAATGATTTTGGACAGATTTTATCCAAAAATCCTTGAAAAACCTTAATCTGCCCCCTACCAGCTGAGCTGGAATGAGGGCCGCACCTTCATGCGGACTTAGGGGCAGACTTTGGTTTCCTAAATGGCTTGGATTTATTCCAATTTGAGGAAGGCTTCCAATTGGAAGCAGATTCCTTTGGAGGAGGATTGAGTTTTTGTTCCTTATTCTGACGAAAGGAACGAAAATGGTTAGAAGCCTTAGATTTACCCTTAGGTTTTTTATCCTGAGGCAGAAAAACTCCTTTTCCTCCAGTGATAGTTGAAATAATAGAATCCAACTGAGAACCAAATAAATTATTACCTTGGAAAGAAAGAGATAGTAATCTAGATTTAGATGTCATATCAGCATTCCAAGATTTAAGCCACAAAGCTCTTCTAGCTAATACAGCTAAAGACATGGATCTAACATCAATTTTGATAATATCAAAAATGGCATCACAAATAAAATGATTAGCATGTTGCAGTAAACGAGTAATGCTAGATATGTCAGGATCCAATTCTCGTTCCGCTAAATTCTCCAACCAAAAAGTTGAGGCAGCCGCAACATCAGCCAAAGAAATAGCAGGTCTGAGAAGATGACCTGAATATAAATAGGCCTTCCTTAGATAAGATTCAAGCTTCCTATCTAAAGGATCCTTAAAGGAAGTACTATCTTCCCTAGGAATAGTGGTACGTTTAGCAAGAGTAGAAATAGCCCCATCAACTTTGGGGATTTTTTCCCAAAACTCTATAGATTTTGCTGGTAAAGGATACAATTTTTTTAAACCTTGAAGAAGGAATAAAAGAAGTACCTGGCTTATTCTATTCCCTAGAAATCATATCAGAAATAGCCTCAGGAATAGGAAAAACCCCTGGGGAAACCACAGGAGGTTTAAAAACAGCATTTAAACATTTATTAGACTGAACGTCAATAGGGCTGGTTACCTCAATATCCAAAGTAATTAACACTTCTTTTAATAAAGAATGCATATACTCTAATTTAAATAAATAAGTAGATTTGTCAGTGTCAATGTCTGAGGAAGGATCTTCTGAATCAGATAGATCCTCATCAGAAGAGGATAAATTATTATGTTGCTGGTTGTTTGAAATTTCATCAGCTAAATGAGAAGTTTTAAAAGACCTTTTACGTTTATTAGAAGGTGGAAATGCAGACAAAGCCTTCAGAATAGAATCAGAAACAAACTCTTTAAAATTTACAGGTATATCATGTACATTAGAAGTTGAAGGAACTGCAACTGGCAATGTACTATTACTGATGGAAACACTATCTGCATGTAAAAGTTTATCATGACAACTATTACAAATGACATTCGGTGAAATAATTTCTACAATTTTACAACAAATGCACTTAGCTTTGGTAGACCCGATGTCAGGCAGCAATGTTCCAGCAGAAACTTCTGAGGCAGGATCAGATTGAGACATCTTGCAAAATGTAAGAGAAAAAAACAACATATAAAGCAAAATTATCTATTTCCTTATATGACAGTTTCCGGAATGGGAAAAAATGCAAAAGCATAGGCCTCTGATAGAGAAAAAAGCAAGAGGCAAACATCAATGGGGTATTGAAATAATGAAAAAAAATTTGCGCCAAGTATGACGCACAACGTAACGTAAACTTTTTTGGCACCAAAAATAACCGGAAATGACACACTCGTGTCACTAATGACGCCGTCGTGTGAAAGGTCTCGGCGTCACGTATGACGCCGGAAATGACGAAGTTGCGTCATAAACGTATTTTTTCAAGCCAAAAATATTTTCGCACCAAGAATGACGCAATAAAGTTTAGCATTTGACACACCTGCGGGCCTAATACCCGCAATAGCAAGAAGTAGTCAATTGAAAAAAAGACTAAACCCCAGGTAAGAAATAAATTTCTTAAAATGTTTCAATTCCCCAAATATGAAACTGACAGTCTGCAGAAGGAAATACATGAACCTGACTCATGGCAAATATAAGTACAATACATATATTTAGAACTTTATATAATTGCATAAAGTGCCAAACCATAGCTGAGAGTGTCTTAAGTAATAAAAACATACTTACCAAAAGACACCCATCCACATATAGCAGATAGCCAAACCAGTACTAAAACAGTTATTAGTAGAGGTAATGGTAAATTGAGAGTATATCGTCGATCTGAAAAGGGACGTAGGAGATGAATCTCTACGACCGATAACAGAGAACCTATGAAATAGACCCCGTTAGGGAAATCATCGTATTCAAATAAGTGATACTCCCTTCACGTCCCTCTGACATTCGCTGTGCTCTGAGAGGAATCGGGCTTCAACAATGCTGAGAAGCGCATATCAACGTAGAAATCTTAGCACAAACTTACTTCACCACCTCCATAGGAGGTAAAGTTTGTAAAACTGAATTGTGGGTGTGTGGTGAGGGGTGTATTTATAGGCATTTTGAGGTTTGGGAAACTTTGCCCCTCCTGGTAGGATTGTATATCCCATATGTCACTAGCTCATGGACTTTTGCCAATTACATGAAAGAAAGGAGTTTATAGCTGTTTTTTTACATGTCGGAAGAAGCAAGCGTATTAAAAGTTCAAAAGTAAATGCGGTCGCTTGAACACAATTGAATTTAATGTGCATTGGGATAGTGCAACCTCAGATCTCTGGTTATCCATAAACCCATTTTAAAAGAAACCGAAAACGCTTCCCCCTTAAAACCCAAATGTTCTACAAGCAAACATAGAAAAGTTTAACTGTATCCAATACGTTACTTTAGTGCATATATTCTGCTATCAGCTCTGACTGTGCACCTAGCTGGATATTCTTACATCAAATGTATACAATTCAGGGAATCCAATATTGGCTTTCTTACCTGCCTTTGTGTGACTGCTACTCCACCAACTCTGTGAATGCTGTGCGTATCATCAGCTTCTTAAATAGCTGCTGTATCTCCATTGAATCGTCACTGGTGGCGGATTCGAGATTATCACGGCAGTCACGGGTGGTTCTATACTTTGTAACACTTCGATCATACTACTGCAAGATGTGTATCGCTTTACTCATTTTAGCCATACAGGGTGATTGTATAACTGTTTGCACAAAAAGGAATTTTTCCCACATAACTGATGAGTGAACCTTTAATTGCAACTATAGTAAGATACAGTTTTACCAACGGTAATTTACACCTTTTTC
This sequence comes from Bombina bombina, assembly GCF_027579735.1. Lineage (NCBI taxonomy): Eukaryota > Metazoa > Chordata > Amphibia > Anura > Bombinatoridae > Bombina > Bombina bombina. Next base: position 1,120,645,223 of record NC_069504.1, read on the forward strand.
ATACATCAAAGTTATTTTACATTTATATTCCAACTGTCAATTTACTCTATGGGGTAGATTTATCATACCCCGGGTAGACATGATTCGCTATAGCGAATCATGTCCGCCCTGCATCCCTAAATGCCAACAGCATACGCTGTCTACATTTTACATTGCACAAGCATTTCACAAGAAATTCTTGTGCAATGCCGCCCCCTGCACAATCGCGCCCAATTGGCTGCTACCAGGGAGTGTCAATCATACCAATCGTATCTGATCGGGATGACTGCAGTCCACCACCTCAGAGGTGGCAGAGCACCGGTCTTAAGGCCAATGCAAGACAAAGAGATTATTATTAATGAAAAGATAAGTGATACAACACAAAATATTTTCTATAATGATATAATTAAGATTATAAATATTATATCATTATAAATTACTGTAAGATTATCAGATTCAATTAGACCTCCAATTCTAATAATACCAATGTATACCTATTAGATAGCGACAAATATCCCTTCTTCTAATTTACCTAATAAAAGAGTGAATAATCTTGGTGGGTATTCAACCCCTTTGGTATCATGGTATCTAACCTGTGTATCCATTACAATTCCTTTTGTAGAGCGCCAACAAATTCAGCAGCGTTAAAAACATAGTCGTATACAGGATAACATTTATAGGGATCAAATGGGTAGAGGGCCCTGCCAAGAGTTTCACTGTTGTAGTCGGATCTTATGAAGGCAATCTGCAAACAGCTGGGCTCATAGGCTTACATTCTAAGGGGTTTCAAGGGGAAAGTAATGGAGGTAGAAAAGGTTAGTGTAGGTTGTACATCCCTCAATAGTAGAGTCTTTAGGGAGCTCTTGAAGTTGTTAAAACTAGGGGAGAGTTTTGAAGAGCAAGGCAGGGAGTTACACAAAATGGGAGCCAGTCTGGAGATGTCCTGTAAACGGGAATGTGAGGAAGTAACAAGAGAGGAGAAGAGTAGAAGATTATGAGCTGAGCGAAGGGAACGGGAGGGAGAGTATCTGGAGACAAGGTCTGAAATGTAGGAGGGAGCAGTGCAATTGAGGGCTTTATATGTCAGAGTGAGGATTTTGTGTTTAATCCTAGAGGCAGGAGGAAGCCAGTGAAGGGATTGGCAGAGAGGTGCAGCAGATGAAGAGCGATGTGTTAGGAAGATGAGCCTGGCAGAGGCATTTATTATGGATTGTAAAGGAGCTAGGCAGCAGCTAGGTAGACCAGAGAGGACGGAGTTGCATTAGTCGAGGCGGGAGAGGATGAGAGAGTGGATTAAAATCTTAGTTGTGTCTTGTGTAAGGAAATGTCTAATTTTAGAGATGTTTTAAAGGTGGAAGTGGCAGGCTTTAGCCAAGGACTGAATGTGAGGAGTGAAGGAAAGGTCTGAGTCAAGTGCGACCCCAAGACATCGGGCATGCGGGGTAGGGGTAATGATGGAATTATCAACAGTTATAAAAAATTGGGGGGGTGGAGATTTTGGAAAAAGGGGGAAAAATAAGGAGTTCAGTTTTGGAGAGATTTAGCTTAAGGTAGTGGGAGGACATCCAAGATGAGATATGAGATATGAGAAAGACAGTTAGTGACACGGGTTAGTAAGGAAGGAGGTAGGTCTGGTGCAGAGAGGTAGATTTGGGTGTCATCGACATACAAATGGTATTGAAACCTGTGGAACTTTATTAAGGAACCTAATGATGACGTATAGATTGAAAAAAGGAGGGGACCGAGGACAGAGCCTTGAGGTACCCCAACAGAAAGTGGTAACGGGGCAGAGGATGCTCCGGAGAAGGCTACACTAAAGGTACGGTTAGATAGATAGGAACAGAACCACAAGAGAGCTATGTCGCATATGCCGAAGGATTGGAGGGTTTGGAGCTAAAGAGGGTGGTCAACAGTGTCAAAGGCTGCAGACAGATCAAGGAGGATAAGCAGAGAGAAGTGGCCTTTGGATTTTGCTGTAAGTAGGTCGTTGGTGACCTTGACAATTGCTGTCTCTGGGGAGTGATGGGGACAAAATCCAGATTGCAGAGGGTCAAGAAGAGAGTTTAGTGTAAAGAAATTGGATAGACATGCATATATTAGCTTTTCGAGGAGCTTTGAGGCAAGAGGGAGTAGGGAAATAGGGTGGTTAGTTGGAAGGGGAGTTTGGATCGAGGGAAGGTTTCTTGAGGATAGGTGTGACCAGTGCATGTTTTAGAGAGGAGGGAAATATACCAGTGCTGAGGGAGAGGTTGAAAATGTGTGTGAGTATGGGGGTGAGGGTAGAAGAGATGGAGGGGAGTAGTTGTGAGGGGATGGGGTCGAGGGGACAGGTAGTAAGGTGGGAGGACAGCATAAGGGCAGAAACTTCTTCCTCTGTAACAGGGGCAAAAAAGCTAAATTTATGGGTATTTGGGTTTTGGAAGATTGTGAGCTTTTGAGGGGGTGGGAGATTGGTAGTATGTTGAGAGCTGATTTCATTTCTGATGGAATCAATTTTGTTATTGAAGTGGCTGGCAAAATCTTGAACTGAGAGAGAAGTTGTATTAGTAGGTGGGGTGGCCGGAGAAGAGTATTGAACGTGGAAAACAGACTTTTGGGTTAGAGGAAAGAGTAGAGATGAGATTAAAGAAGTACTGTTGCTTAGAAAGATTAAGGGCAGAATAGTAGGAGTTCAAGATTAACTTGTAGTGAAAAAAAGTCAGCTGAACTCCGAGATTTCCTCCAGTGTCACTCAGCAGTACGGGAACATCTGCGTAGGTACTGTGTCAGAGGAGTATGCCAGGATGAGAGTGTGGTTTCTGAGCTGTGGTAGGAGGGGCCAGATTGTCAATGACCGATGTAAGGGTGGAGTTATAGTGGCAGATAGATTGGTCAGGGCAGGAAAAGGAGGTGATGGAAGAGAGGAGAGGTTCGAGAGAGCTAGCGAGCTTTTGCTAATCTAATGACTTAGTGCTTCTGTGAGGTTTGGTGTGAGGGAGGGGGAGTTGTAGGGGGGGGAAGTGATATTGCAAGTTAGGAGATGATGGTCAGAAAGAGGAAAAGGGGAGTTTGGGAAATTTGAGATAGTGTATCGATAGCTGAAAATCAGATCAAGAGACCATCTTTGTAAGTGGGAAAGTCAGTCCATTGTGAAAGGCCGAAAGAGGAAGTGAGTTGCAGAAGTTGTTTTGCAGAGGAGGCAGTGGGATTGTCGAGAGGGATGTTGAAGTCGCCAATAATGAGGGCAGGGGTGTCTGAGGAAAGGAAATAAGGAAGCCAGGCAGCAAAGTGATCTAAAAATTGAGTTGTGGAGCCAGTGGGCGGTATATGACTGCAACACATATAGAGAGGGGAGAAAATAAACAAATCATGTGTGCTTCAAATAAAGAAAATGTGAGGGAAGAGAAGGGCTGTATTTGTTGAAAGGTGCAATGAGAGGAAAGTAAAATACCAGCACTAACTCCTTGTCTATTGCCAGACCTAGGAGTGTGGCTGAAATGGAGACCCCCAATCAACAGTGCAGCAGTGGATGCTGTGTCTGAAGCAGAGAGCCAGGTTTCTGTAAGAGCTAGAAGGTTAAGAGAGTGGGAGATAAAGAGATCATGAATAGAAGTGAGCTTGTTGCAAACAGAGTGAGAGTTTCTGAGTGCACAAGTGAAGGGGGGTAGTGGTTTTAGATGCAAGAGAAATGAGATTATGAGATTGAGGTTATCAGAGTTTTATTTTGAAGTCTATTGAAAGGCACACATGGATGTGCAAGGCTAGGAAGTTGTGGGGGACCAGGATTAGGGGAGATGTCACCAGCAGCTAGTATGAGCAAGAGGGATATATAATATTTATAATCTTACACTTTCCTGACATCGTCTTTTCTTTGCAGCAGGACAACTTGCGCCAGAACCTAGATAATGCTGTTTGTGCAGTTATGCAATGCTAAGGCTTTACTTTATAATAACACACTACACTCCTTAAGATTTAAATAAATAGAGAGAACAACAATACTTTTGGCAGATTTTTGAAGAAAAATTATAACTTTAAGTAGCTGATTAAAGAGAAATTGTTGTCTAAGTTATGTCTGGTTAAAACACACATTATCAGCGGCTTTTCTTAAGACAGGTCTCACTGTCAATAGACATTCTTGTCCATGCAAGTTTGTGTCTAGAATCACAAGTAACAATTTTCAATTGAATACATTACACATTATCTTTCACATTTAAGGAGACACTATTTTTTTCTGCAATGCATTAAAAGAATGTCATAAACGTCTACTTACAGCTTACATCTAAAACAGCTCCTAAACTCTATGTTTACAGCCTGTTGTGTACTCTGTGCCCCTCCCACCACAGCAAGACTTTTATTTTTGAACAGAAGGCAGTGCAGCCAATCAGCTGAAATACCGCGCACCCAATAGGATACCCCATATTAACATTATTTATTTTGAGTGGACCATGTTTAAGGGTTTCCTGAGGAAATTGATATTGCCATTTTAACCCCTTAATGACCACAATGTACCCTGTATGTCACTGGTCGTTAAGGGTCTTTTCAGGACATAATAGCACAAGTCTAGCAAGAACACGCTATTAATGCTCTCCCTCCAGCAGGCTTTGTGGAATAGAGCAGTCTCAACGCTGGTGGCAAGACCGCGCTATAAAACAATCAAGTCTCAAAAAAAGGCCAGTGACATACAGGGTACGTCGCTGGTCCTTAAGGGGTTAAAACTGTGAGCTATTTCCTTTAAGTAATTAATAACTATTTTTTTGCATGTATGCGCTTGTTATATAATTTCTTTATCAAAAATAGTGCTGCAACCCCAGTCTCTTTTTTAAGGATAATTGTATTTAATTGATCCCTTCTATCTCTTTGTATTACTAAACACATTATTATCAATTATTTGTACAGAGCCACAAAATTCTTTTCTGGATGTTTGTGGATGGTGCCATGTTTGGGAGGAGAGGAGTTCCGGGTTGTCTGTTAGGTGTGTGGTTTTTGTAGCCTTTTGGGTGGGTGTAAAAACCGCCAGTTCAATGAGAAAAAAAGCCTTGCTGTGGGGGCTTGGCACCGTTGGGTAGTTCTGAGCACACTGTGGGGTACAAACAGCCTGTAGGAACTTTTTAAACCCACCTTGGAGGTACACTGTCAGTAGACTCTTCTGCGTTGTCCTTTAAAGGGACACTAACCTCTTTGAGATTGTTACTTTGGAGCTCATTTATAATAGTCCATAACTGTCCTCAGCAGGAGAGATCAGATAGGAAAAACAGGCTTTAATACTGAGGAAACTCACTTACAACATGTCAGCACCTGTTACTATAACAAAATTAAAACTCAACACAGTTTTGCAGTACTAAAAAATGAATATCATTTAAACAGACAAAAGAGGGTTTTGTGACTCTGTCAGGGTGTGTGCATGTACGGTCCCTGCAAAGCTGTCATGCTGGTGCATGGTGTAGTAGTAGGGAGGAAGGTTGACTAAATCTTCAATGGCTGCCCAGACAGTTATTTGATATTGTGCTGCTGTGTTCTGGCTAAGTTAATGGATTGTCTCCGGTCTGTACCGTTGCTGTCTCCGACTGCTTAAAGGGATTTGAACAGCCAATAGGATTTCAGTAGCTCTTATCCTATTGGCTGATTTGAATGTGAAGAATCAAATCAGCCAATAGGAATGCAAGGTACGCCATATTTAAACGCATAACTTGCATTCAATATTCAGTGTACGGCGGTGATTGTATGATGAGGATCCTCCACGCACCTTGGGTCTGCGGTCGCCGGTCTTCAGTTCCTCGGTGGCCGGTCTTCAGTTCCATGGTCCTGGATGAAGATAGAAGAGGTCGTAGCTTGGAAGAAGACTTCACTGCCGGACTTCAGGAACCGTGAATACCTATCTGGGTTTAGACTTAGGCTTTATTTAAAAAAATATATATATTTTTTAGATTAGGGATTTAAACTCTTAAGGACATATGACAGAATTGTTCCGTCATAAAACAATTGAGCAAACTGAAAGCTGTGTCCTTAAAGGGTTAATGGTTAATAAAAGAGCTGAATGCCCTTTTAAGGACAATGTCCATACAAATGTCCCTTTAGGGGCAATTGATAGTTTAGTATTTTTTAGTGTTAGTTTCTTTTTATTTTGGGGGGTTGGTGGGGGGTTTTACTGTTAGGGGGAACTTAGTTTTTTTAAAGGTAAAAGAGCAGTTTAACTTAGGGCAATGCCCTACAAAAGGCCCTTTTAAGGGCTATTGGTAGTTTAGCATTAGATTAGGGGGTGTTTTATTTTGGGGGGCTATTTTATTTTCATAGGGATTAGGTTTATTTTTTTTATAATTTAGTTTATTATTTTATGTACTTGACTTTTGTTGTTGTTGTAATTTTAGATTAATTTAAACTTAGTTTTTCTTAGCTTTTTTAGTAAGTAGTTATTTTAATTGTAATTTATAATTATTTTAATTGGTGTAATGGGGTTAATTTAGGAGGTGTTAGGTTAGGGGGTTTAGTGATTAGTTATTTGCGTTGTGGGGGCATGACGGATTAGGGGTTAATAGTTTAAATAGATACTTTGCGATATGGGGGCATGGCGGATTAGGGGTTAATAGTTTAAATAGATACTTTGCGATATAGGGGTTGGCAGATTAGGGGTTAATGGTTTAAATAGATAGTTTGCAATATGGGGGCATGGCGGATTAGGGGTTAATAGTTTAAATAGATACTTTGCGATATAGGGGTTGGCGGATTAGGGGTTAATGGTTTAAATAGATACTTTGCGATATGGGGGCATGGCGTATTAGGGGTTAATAGTTTAAATAGCTAGATTGCGTTGTGGGGGCATGGCGGATTAGGGGTTAATAGTTTAAATAGCTAGATTGCGTTGTGGGGGCATGGCGGATTAAGGGTTAATAGATTTATTATAATTTGCGATGTGGGGGGATGGCGGATAGAGGGGTTTTGACGTGTCGGGTTAGATTTCAATGGGAAAAATGTCTCAAAGAGCACGTTTTCCTGTTTTACACCTAGTTGAGCTGGGTGTAATTTTTGTTAATGTATCGGCAGCCTCCGACAGTGTATTAACGGTTTGCGTGGGCATTGGAAACCGGGTATTATTTAAAGATTAGCGGCTTCTGATACTTTGTATGGGACACGATAATATTTTCAGCAGCCAGAGTCCGGTTGCCGAAACTGAATGATAACGGGCTGTTGTAAGCAGTCGGTGAACAATATTGCTTCCGACAGCTTATAACGGTTTGCAAGTGCACGCAAACTGAATTACGGCTCAGTGGATACGAGCCCACTGTTGGTATCAGATACCTGTAGCATTTTGCACAACATAATTGATTAATTATCATAGATTACTATAGTTATATTTCTGAGTTTGGCTCCTTAAGAGATTAGGGGCTCCATTTACCAAATGTCAAAAGGACATGATTCGCTACTGGACATTGCTGCAGGCGGACAGCATACACTATCTGCAGTTATCATTGCACAAGCAATTAACCAGAAACACTTGTGCAATGCCACCCTCTGCTCACTGATGGCCAATCAGCACCCAGCAGGAGATGTCAATCATCCAGATTGTGTCCAATCGGGACGATCTCAACCCACCAGCTAAAAGGTGTCAGATAGGTTAGGAGCAGGTGGCTTGGCTCAGAAGTTTACAATCCTGACATTATTCATCAGGATTCTTTCAAATTTTATAAACAGAGTGAGGATTTATTCAATTTTAAGGGACAGTTTAGTCAAAATTAAAATGATTCATGATTCAGATAGAGCATGGAATTTTAAACAACTTTCCAGTGTACTTTTATCATAAAATGTGCTTTGTTCTCTTGGTATTCATTGTTAAAGTTAAACCGAGGTTGGCTCATATGCTAATTTCTAAGAAATTGAAGGCCGCCTCTTATCTCAGTTAGGGAGCACTAGTTCATAAACTTTTGAAACTCTTATTTTTTCCTTTTTTATACAACATAACATCATATGTGGTCGAACACAGCATACAATATGTACAAAATAAACTTTGTTAAAAAATGTTTTTGCAGTGTAGGGACATTCCTCTTGAAAAGCATCTTGGGTATTATTTTCCTTTGCTGTGGCCAATTAGAGAAAGATATAAATGAGATCCTGCACTGATCAAGTAAACGATGTATAGAATTTTGCAGGGTAGGATTCTGGATCTTTAGGATGCATTCTGCTTCTCAGGGACAGTAAAATAATAATAATGAATGTATAATGCAAAGGTTTTTATTACTACGACTGTTTATTTTATAGGGAATTCATTTTGTTAAAAGGATATTAAACAATATGAGATTGTAGTATAAAATGTTTTATCGTGTGTAGTTAAAAAAACCTTTGCAATATACTTTCATTATGTATTGTGTTCCCTTTTCCTGTAATTTCACATTGAAAATTGCTGGTTTTGAAATTCCACAGAGTACCTATAAAGTAATGAGCACGGCCATGTTTTAACTTAAGTTGCCACTTATCTGTTTGGAAAATGCTTAATATATAACACCCTTAAACAATAGGTGATAATATAATATAGAGGGCGCTCATATAGTCATACCAGCAAAAGTGTGCAAAGAGAAATAAGCAAATGTAAAACAAAGCAAAAACAGTGAAGGTAATCTTCAAAAGAAATAGGGCTAAGGAGCCCTACAGAGGTGCGCTTGTATATGGAGAAACAGCGGAGATGTCTATAGATGAACTCAAGTTCAAATGAGCAGCAGCACTTCCAGATAGATGGGTCACAAAACAATCCTGTAAAGACAGAATAGGAGGCGCCACATGGGACAGTATCGTCTGTACAGTGAGCACAATAAGACCAGACAAAAGATAGATAGAAGAAGGCCCTGACGGTGCCAAACACAGCAGGACGGGACCTCTAAAGTCGCCCGACAAACTCACTTCCAATTGGCAGGGGCCGATCACATAAAGGCATTTCACCACTCAGAGGAATTCCTCAGCAAGACCTCAAAGACGTCCTCGATACCTGCGCCAATCAGCTGGAATGGCTGGAGGGCGTGTAATGGTGAGGGCCCGCCTACCGTGTATCTATTACACGCTATGGTCCCCTCAAATTGCAATGAAGGAATAATCCACGGAGCAAGGGTGAATAAAAAAGTTTATTAAAAACAGCAACGCGTTTCTCAGCCATAAAATGCAGTTTCATCAGGCTGTCTGTGTTTGGCACCATCAGTGCCTTCTTCTGTGTGAGTTACCATTTGTCTGGTCTTATTGTGTTCACTGTACAGATGATACTGTCCCATGTGGCGCCTCCTTTTTTGTCTTTACAGGATTGTTTCTTGAAGATAATCTTCAAAGCACAGGAAGGCAGCGCTCCTGGAAGAAGTCCTGGAACATCAAAGACTGTAAAAAAGAAGTAAAACAAAGGAGGTGCCTCATAGGGTAAGTCCAGGATATCTGAACCACAAAAGGTAAGACAAAGGGCAACTCACAAATTGCAGGGCACTACTCGTAGTGTGTGTGGCGTATACTTGAGACCATGGGTCCCTCCAGATGGACAATCTTAGGTGATAACAACAACCGCTGACGAAATTGTGATCCGAGACAGGCACAGCGTCCTCACATGTGTGAAGGCTCCCAGTCAGATACAGGATGTCACCATCACTAAGACTGTCCATCTGGAGGGACCGGTGGTCTCCAGTATACGCCACGCACACTACAAATAGTGCCCTGCAATTTGTGAGTTGCCCTTACCTTCTGTGTTTCAGATATCCTGGACTTACCCCATGAGGCGCCTCCTTTGTTTTTCTTCTTTTTACTTATGTTTGCCCTGCTAAAGACAATTGGAACAGATATAAAACAAGCAATAAAAGAGACCGTCTAAAAAGGGATTCCACACCGCTTTGTTTACACAGAGATAAATAGAAAACTAGTGCCCATTACATTATAGAAACTAAAGTACTTTACAGAAACTAAACATTTACAATTATATTTCCAATATTTGAACAGCTAATATAATTGTAAAAATGCATTTACATATTATTAGAAGGCTAACCTTTGCTTTGAATACATCATTATGTCTAGTGTTTATTTACTGTTTAATATTTCTTTAATGTCCCTTCTATTTAAATGTCCAGCAAGACAGAACTGATCTTGTATATATTATGAAATAAGTGACATTTATGCATTATCTGGTTTGTAAAGCAGACATTTGCCTAGATTTAATAAAATCCGCTTGTGAAATAAAAAGAAAAAGCAACTACTAACCACAATTTGATAAATTGAGGAATTGGTAAAGATTTGAACCTGCCTTTGGTCACATCCGCTATATGTGAGTGACTAATTATAATCATATGCGCAGCCTTGATCTTGTGGCCGGTCACCTTGAGCATAGAATGAGTTATGCTGTGAAGGATATTAGTGTCAATATGGCCCTCATAATGTTATAGAACAAGTGAATAAAAAAATTATAAAACAATCACTTTAACACATGAACACAAAAAAAAAACAAGAGACAAACACAAGGCATAATACTTCATATGGGCAATAGATGGATGTTACAAGCTGGATAGAGGTGAACGCCCAGGAACGGTTTTGCATTCGAGTTAACCCAAAGGCTGCTGTTTTGCTGCATTGCTTTCGCTTCTCATTTGATGTGCGAGATATATAATGTGTTAGGCCTCGCACGCAACTATAGATAATAACAGCAAGAAACCAACTAACAAAACTGTACAAAATATAGATGACGCGCAGCTCAATACATTTCAGACATGATCTCGCTTTTATGACGGCGCCTTTCGCCAATCTCACTAACGTGAATTAATCTAGGCTGTGACATTGATGGAAACTTTCCTTTTCCTGTCTCACTGCAACGTTGTTTAGCACTAAACTGGTAAAAGCAATTTATTTCAACAATAAACTCCAATCAGAGACAAAGCTAAAAAAGAGCCACTTCCCAGCGCCATCTCACCAATATCTTGAAACTCGATTATCTTTTAACTGTTCTCCAATCTGCCTCTCTGTGGGTGTGAGTCGTATAGCCCAGACTGGCAGAACCTGCAAATTAATTCCACTGGAAATACAGTTGATCTCGTCCTCTTAAAGCCATCTAGCACCGCAAAGAGAAATCAGCAGAGACACCAAGCTGGATAATAGCATCCTACTCACTGTTTCATTGTTACAAGCTATTAATAGGGGCCCTGACACAGTCTGAGTCTTAGGCCTTTTCAGAAAGAACTAACTAACTGTAAGGAATTACGTAGCTATTGAAAATAAATTATATTTGCGACTGCTGCAAGTGAACGCACAGTTCTTTGTAGAGTTTATTGCCAAAAGTTATTTACTCAACTGTCTAGGTGAGCAATACCCCAATAGCCTAGATTCAATAAAAGGTGATCGTGAAAATAATATTTTACTGAAAAATTGTGCCTCAACTTTGACGCTCTAAAACTGCAGAATTTTTGAGATTGAATTAGTCTTCCTCTTGTTTCTGTCAGCGGTCACATCATCAATAAACACTATTGATCCAGTTCCACTATGTTTCACAGTTGATGTGCTATGCTTCAGATCCCTTCCCTATAAATTTATTGTGCACATTTAGATACTGGAAGTGAATTGGAAAGTTGTTTAATATTGTGTGCTCTATCTGAATCATGAAAGTTTAGTCTTGACTTGTCTGTCCCTTTAATAATAATGACTTAGTGATGTGTAAACTTCCTGTAGATTTAGGTGCTAATACAGCCCTAGGCCCACACTACATCATGAAATACATTATTTATGGGTTACACCAGCTTCTATGGGGAGAGAGGAAAAAAAGCACAATTTGCCAATGTAAATTACAGAAAATGCTTGAAACTTCAGACCAATTATATTTTGATTCCTGCCAAAACATCATACCCCGTGTTTCAGGTGCTTGAAAATTTGACTGGATGAATGAATTTAATTGAAACTTGTCAGTTTTGTTGGAACCATCAGTGACTGCTGACCATTTTACATTAATTGAATAATAATAATAAGTTCCCTGGTGTGAAAATATTAAAAACATAAATCCTTAGTCAGCTGTGTGCCATTTAATAAATACATCTGTATTTATTGTTAATTTGGTTTTCTACTTTCTAATAAAAAGATTTGTTGAAAACAGTTCTAACTGGGAACCCATTTATATAAACTGGAAGAGGGGCTTGCGAGTGGACTTTGCTATGTTAAAGGATGATTACATACAGTAGAAAAACAAGTACATAATAAAAATATAATGCAGTAGCACTTGGGGTGGATTTATCAAATTAGTGAAACCTAATCTACAAATTGCTCTGAAAAGCACATTTTCCATGGGCATTCAGATCTTTTACTGCCCTTAAAGGGGCATTCAGCTTTTTTAAGAGTGCCCACCCTAATCTAAAAAAAAAAACACCCCAAAATGAAAAAACAACATTACACAAAATAACAAACGAATTATCAAAAATATTAAAAATTATTCCTATTCTAATATCCATTTAAAAAAAAAAAACACCCCAAAATAAAAAACCTCAACTACAATAAACTACCAATAGCCCTTAACCCCTTAGTGACCAGACCACTTTTCCATTTGTTGACCATTTGGGACCAGGGCTATTTTTAAATTTCTGCAGTGTTTGTGTTTAGCTGTAATTTTTCTCTTACTCATTTACTGTACCACACATATTATATACCGTTTCTCTCGCCATTAAATTAACTTTCTAAAGATACCATTTTTTTTTATCATATCTTATCATTTACTATAAAAAAAATGATAAAATATGATGAAAAAAATTAAAAAAAAAAAAACACACTTTTTCTAACTTTGACCCCCAAAATCTGTTACACATCTACAACTACTATAAAACAACCATGCTAAATAGTTTTTAAATTTTGTCCTGAGTTTAGAAATGCCCAATGTTTACATGATCTTTGATTTTTTTGCAAGTTTTAGGGCAATAAATACAAGTAGCACTTTGCTATTTCCAAACCATTTTTTTTTTTCAAAATTAGCAATAGTTACATTGTAACACTGATATCTGTCAGGAATCCCTGAATAAACCGTCACATGTATATATATTTTTTTAGTAGACAACCCAAAGTATTGATCTAGGCCCATTTTGATATATTTCATGCCACCATTTCACCGCCAAATGAGATCAAATAAAAAAAATGTTGACTTTTTCACAAACTTTAGGTTTCTCACTGAAATTATTTACAAACAGCTTGGGCAATTATGGCACAAATGGTTGTATATGCTTCTCTGGGATCCCCTTTGTTCAGAAATAGCAGAGATATATGGCTTTGGCATTGCTGTTTGGTAATTAGAAGGCCGCTAAATGCCACTGCGCACCAGCTTCCAGAGCTTCAAACCCCAGAGGATGTGCCAGGCACGTTCTTGGTCGTTAAGGGGTTAAAAGGGCCTTTTGTAGGGCATTGCCCTAAGTTAAACAGCTCTTTTGCTCACAAATAAATACCTACTAACATTACAACCCCCCACCCCCCAAACCCACAAAATAAAAAATCTATTTAAAAAACATAATCTATCCATTGCTCTGAAAAGGGCATTTGTATGGGCATTGCCCTGAAAAGGGCATTCAGCTCTTTTACTGCCCTTAAAAGGGCATTCCGCTCTTTTATGAATGCCCACACTAATCTAAAAAAAACACCCCAAAAAACCTTAAAAAAAACCTTAGGTTTGTTTTTTTTAAGTTTTTATGGGGTGTTTTTTTTTTTAGATTAGGGTGGGCACTCTTAAAAGAGCTGAATGCCTTTTAAGGGCAGCAAAAGAGTGGAATACCCTTTTAAGGGCAATGCCCTTACAAATGCCCTTTTCAGGACAATGGGTAGATTAGGTTTAACTTTATTTTTATTTTGTGGGTTTGGGGGGTGGGGGGTTGTAATATTAGTGGGTGTTTGTGTTTTTCTTTTGTAGGAAAAGAGCCGATTTCTTTAGGGCAATGCCCTACAAAAGACCCTTTTAAGGGCCTACAAAAAGCCCTTTTAAAGTGAATGTAAATTTTGATGCACTTTAATTCATCAAAATTTACATTTCTCTTGTGTTGTGAAAAAATACTTACCTTTTAAACTTGACAGCCGATCCAGCTTCCTCCACCCATCGCAAAGCCTCTTCCTGGGTCTAAAATGAGGAATCTGGTTTCCTCCAATCACGGCATTAATTCAGACACTGATTCCCCCGGGGCAAAAGCCGTGATTGGAGGATTACTTATCCATAATTTCCGACGTCAGAAATGGCTTGCGACAACAGGCGGAAGCTGGAGCTGCTGTCAAGATTAAAAGGTATTTTTTCACAACACAAGTGAAATGTAAATTTTGATGAATTAAAGTGCCCCTGTTTTTAATCGAATTTTTAAAAAACGGGCACTTTAGCATCAAAATTTACATTCACTTTAAGGGCCTTTGGTATTTATTATAGATTAGGGATTTTTTTATTTTGGGGTGGGTTTTTTTTTTTTTTTTTAAAAAGGGGTATTAGAAGAGAAATCATTTTTATTGTTTTGGATAATTGTGTTTGTTATTTTTTGTAATGGTAGGTTTTTTATTTTGTAATGTTAGGTTTTAGTGTAAGGCAGCTTATTTTTATTTCACAGGTAAGTTTGTATTTATTTTAACTAGGTAGTTAGTAAACAGTTAATAACTATTTACTAACTAGTCTACCTAGTTAAAATAAATACAAACTTACCTGTGAAATAAAAATAAAACCTAAGCTAGCTACAATATAACTATTAGTTATATTGTAGCTAGCTTAGGTTTTATTTCACAGGTAAGTTACTTTGTATTTAGATTTAAATAGGTATTATTTAGTTAATAATTGTAACTTTAGTTATATTTTAATTATGTTAAAGTTAGGGGGTGTTAGGTTAAGGGTTAGGTTTAAAGTTAGGGGGTGTTAGGTTTAGGGATTAATATAGGTAAGTTACTTTGTATTTAGATTTAAATTAGTTAATTAGGTATTAGTTAGTTAATAATTGTAACTTTAATTTAGTTATATTGTAATTATGTTTAAGTTAGGGGGTGTTAGGTTTAGGGTTAGGTTTAAAGTAAGGGGGTGTTAGGTTTAGGGGTTAATATAGTTTAATTTTGGTTGTTGCGATGTGGGAGCCGGCAGTTTAGGGGTTAATAGATTTAGTTAGTATTGGCGATGTTTGGGAACGGTGGTTTAGGGGTTAATAGCTTTAGTAAGTGTTAGCAATGTTTTTGAACAGCGATTTAGAGGTTAAAAGGTTTAGTTAGTGTTGGCGAGTTGGGGAGTGTGGTTTAGGGGTTAATAGCTTTATTTAGTGACGGCGATGTGGGGGGGTTGCGGTTTAGCGATAAAAGTTTAGTTTGTGTCGGCGATGTTTCTGAACAGCGGTTTAGGAGTTAATAGGTTTAGTTAGGGTTGGCAGTGGGGGGTATGGTTTAGGGGTTAATAGGTTTAGTTTGTGTCAGCGATGTGAGGGGTTGCAGTTTAGGGGTCAATAGGTTTAGTTTGTGCTGACGATGTTTTGGAAAGGCGGTTTAGGGGTTAATAGGTTTAGTTAGTGTTGGCGATGTGGGGGGTGAGGTTTAGGGGTTAATAGGTTTAGTTTGTGTCAGCGATGTTTCGGGACGGCGGTTTAGGGGTTAATAGGTTTAGTTAGTGTGGGCGATGTCGGGGAATGGTGGTTTAGGGGTTAATGCCTTTATTATAGACTTAGAGTAAGTGTCGGGGAACTGCGTTTTAGGAACAATGAAAAATTCCAAATATGAATAATGGATCCGAAAATTCGGAAACAAATGTATTTATTTTCAGAATTTTTTGGAATTTTTCGGGATGTGCTGATTTCAGAAATTCGGATGCATCTGAATCGCCAAATCTTGGTCAAATTACGAATTTTTCCGAAACAAAAGGCATGTCTAGTAACAAATGACCTGTTATCAGCTAAACCAAAATGCCACTACTCCTTACTAATTGTTCTTGACCTATCCACTGCTTTTGACACAGTCAACCATCCTCTCCTCCTAAAAATACTACATTCATTTGGCATCTGAGACACAACCCTCTCCTGGTTTGCCTCATATCTCTCAAACTACTTGTTTTCAGTTTCCTTTAACAACATATCTTCTGACCCTATGCCTTTCTTAGTTGGAGTACCACAAGGCACTGTCTTTGGTCCAGTGCTTTCCTCTCTATATACATTCTCCCTCTGAAAACGTATAGCTTCCTCTGGATTCCAGTACCACTTATATGCTGATGATACCCAAATCTTTATTTTCTCTCCTGATATCTCTCCCTCTGTACTCCACCAGATTTTCAACTGCTGCTCTGCAATTTCCTCTTGGATGTCTTCATACTACCTCCAACTCAAACTGTCCAAAACTGAGCTGCTTCTTATTCCCCCCTCTTTGAGACATCCAACACCTGATATTGCAGACTCTATGCTCAACACCTTACCCCAGGTCCGCTGCCTTGGGGTCACACTTGATTCAGCACTCAAATTCAACCCACATATACAAGTGCTTATCAAATCCTGCCGTTCACACCTATGCAACATTTCCAGAATTCGTCCCTTCCTTACTCAAAAAACGACAAAAAGAATAATTCCCTCATTTTGTCACGTATTGATTATTGCAATCTTTTTCTAAATGGCCTTCCAAAACACCGCCTCTCCTCCATCCAATCTATTATGAATGCTTCTGCTAGACTCATCCACCTAAGTCGCCGATCTACATCAGCTGCTCTGCTCTAGTAGTCTCTACACTGGCTCCCCATATACTCCAGAATACAATTTAAAGTATTAACCCTAACTTACAAGGCACTCAACAGTCTAACTCCCAACTGCATTTCCTCTCTCATCGGGAAATATTCCCCATCCCGTCCTCTTCGATCAACCTCTGACCTACGTCCCACTCCCGCCTCCAAGACTTTGCACATGCTGCTCCTGTCCTCTGGAACTCTCTACCCCGCTCCATAAGACTGTCTCCAACCTTGTATAGCTTCAGACGCTCCTTGAAAACCCACCTATTCAGAGAGGCTTACCATCTCTCCTCCATCCCTCATCTGAACTAAACTAATACATGAACTGCCTGACACACTGCTGCAACTACAACCGATATAACAAGCTACCCCAACTTTATGTCTCTGCACCCTAAACCTGTAGACTGTGAGCTCTCCGGAGCAGGGTCCTCTTCCTCCTATACTAGA